>NC_069504.1:1140670340-1140882840 GCF_027579735.1 Bombina bombina | reverse complement strand
ATTTTCCACTGTAATATGCAAATAAATTCTTTCCAAATCAGACAATGTGATTGTCTGGATTTGTTTCCACATTTTGTCTCTCATAGTTGAGGTATACCTATGATGAAAATTACAGGCCTCTCTCATCTTCTTAAGTGGGATAACTTGCACAATTGGTGGCTGACTAAATACTTTTTTGCCCCACTGTAACTCAACACACAGCCATTAATGTCTAAACCGTTGGCAACAAAGTGAGTACACCCCTAAGTGGAAATGTCCAAATTGGGTCCAAAGTGTCAATATTTTGTGTGGCCACCAATATTTTCCAGCACTACCTTAACACTCTTGGGGATGGAGTTCACCAGAGCTTCACAGGTTGCCACTGGAGTCCACTTCCTATCTTCCATGACAACATCACAGAGCTGGTGGATGTTAGAGACCTTGCACTCCCCCAACTTCCGTTTGAGGATGCCCCACAGATTCTCAATAGGGTTTAGGTCTGGAGACATGCTTGGCCAGTCCATCACCTTTACCCTCAGCTTCTTTAGCAAGGCAGTGGTCGTCTTGGAGGTGTGTTTAGGTCGTTATCATGTTGGACTACTGCCCTGCGGCCCAGTTTCCGCTTCTTACTGCTTCAGTATGTCACAGAAAATGTTGGAATTCATGGTCCCCTCAATGAACTGTAGCTCCCCAGTGCCGGCAGCACTCATGCAGGCCCAGACCATTACACTCCCACCACCATGCTTGACTGTGGGAAAGACACACTTGCCTTTGTACTCCTCACCTGGTTGCCGCATACACGCTTGACACCATCTGAACCAAATAAGTTTATCTTGGCCTCATCTGACGACAGGGCATGGTTCCAGTAATCCATGTCCTTAGTCAAGCATACACACACGTATAAACACACACTTATTTACATGAACATACACATGCATATACACACTACATATATGTAACTGTGACCTGTTTAATCCCTTCTTACACAACTACACATATGTTATTGTGACATGTTTAATGCCTTCTTACACAGCTACACGTATGTTATTGTGACATGTTTAATCCCCTCTTACACAGCTACACGTATGTTATTGTGACATGTTTAATTACGTCTTACACAGCTACATGTATATTATGGTGACATGTTTAATTACTTCTTACACAGCTACACATATGTTATTGTGACATGTTTAATGCCTTCTTACACAGCTACACATATGTTATTGTGACATGTTTAATCCCCTCTTACACAGCTACACGTATGTTATTGTGACATGTTTAATTACGTCTTACACAGCTACATGTATATTATGGTGACATGTTTAATTACTTCTTACACAGCTACACATATGTTATTGTGACATGTTTAATGCCTTCTTACACAGCTACACATATGTTATTGTGACATGTTTAATCCCCTCTTACACAGCTACACGTATGTTATTGTGACATGTTTAATTACGTCTTACATAGCTACATGTATATTATGGTGACATGTTTAATTACTTCTTACACAGCTACACGTATGTTATTGGGACATGTTTATTCCTTCTTACACAGCTACACGTATGTTATTGTGACATGTTTAATTACTTCTTACACAGCTACATGTATATTATGGTGACATGTTTAATTACTTCTTACACAGCTACACATATGTTATTGTGACATGTTTAATGCCTTCTTACACAGCTACACATATGTTATTGTGACATGTTTAATCCCCTCTTACACAGCTACACGTATGTTATTGTGACATGTTTAATTACGTCTTACACAGCTACATGTATATTATGGTGACATGTTTAATTACTTCTTACACAGCTACACATATGTTATTGTGACATGTTTAATGCCTTCTTACACAGCTACACATATGTTATTGTGACATGTTTAATCCCCTCTTACACAGCTACACGTATGTTATTGTGACATGTTTAATTACGTCTTACATAGCTACATGTATATTATGGTGACATGTTTAATTACTTCTTACACAGCTACACGTATGTTATTGGGACATGTTTATTCCTTCTTACACAGCTACACGTATGTTATTGTGACATGTTTAATTACTTCTTACACAGCTACATATATATGTTATTGTGACATGTTTAATTCCTTCTTACACAGCTACACGTATGTAATTGTGACATGTTTAATTCCTTGTTACACAGCTACACGTATGTTATTGTGACATGTTTAATTCCTTCTTACACAGCTACACGTATGTAATTGTGACCTGTTTAATTACTTCTTACACAGCTACATGTATGTTATTGTGACATGTTTAATCCCTTCTTACACAGCTACATGTATGTTATTGTGACATGTTTAATCACATCTTACACAGCTACACGTATATTATTGTGACATGTTTAATTCCATCTTACACAGCTAAATGTATGTTATTGTGACATGTTTAATTCCTTTTTTGCACAGCTAAACGTATGTTATTGTGACCTGTTTAATCACTTCTTACAGAGCTACATGTATGTTATTGTGACATGTTTAATCACATCTTACACAGCTACACGTATATTATTGTGACATGTTTAATTCCTTCTTACACAGCTACATGTATGTTATTGTGACATGTTTAATCACTTCTTACACAGCTACACGTATGTTATTGTATCATGTTTAATACCTTCTTACACAGCTACACATATGTTATTGTGACATGTTTAATACCTTCTTACACAGTTACACATATGTTATTGTGACATGTTTAATCACTTCTTACACAGCTACACATATGTTATTGTGACATATTTAACTCCTTCTTACACAGCTACACATATGTTATTGTGACATGTTTAATTCCTTCTTACACAGCTAAACGTATGTTATTGTGACATGTTTAATTACTTCTTACACAGCTACATGTATGTTATTGTGACATGTTTAATTCCTTATTGCACAGCTAAACGTATGTTAATGTGACCTGTTTAATTACTTCTTACACAGCTACATGTATGTTATTGTGACATGTTTAATACCTTCTTACACAGCTACACGTATGTTATTGTGACCTGTTTAATTACTTCTTACAAAGCTACACGTATGTTATTGTGACCTGTTTAATTACTTCTTACAAAGCTACACGTATGTTATTGTGACATGTTTAATCACTTCTTACACCACTACACATATGTTATTATGACCTGTTTAATCACTTCTTACAGAGCTACACGTATGTTATTGTGTCATGTTTAATACATTCTTACACAGCTACACATGTGTTATTGTGGCATGGTTAATTACTTCTTACACAGCTACACGTATGTTATTGTGACATGTTTAATCACTTCTTACACAGCTACACATATATTATTGTGACCTGTTTAATACCTTCTTACACAGCTACATGTATGTTATTGTGACATGTTTAATACCTTCTTACACAGCTACATGTATGTTATTGTGACCTGTTTAATTCCTTCTTACACAGCTACACGTATGTTATTGTGACATGTTTAACCCCTTCTTACACAGCTACATGTATGTTATTGTGAAATGTTTAATCACTTCTTACACAGCTACACATATATTATTGTGACATGTTTAATTACTTCTTGCACAGCTACATGTATGTTATTGTGACCTGTTTAATTACTTCTTACACAGCTACATGCATGTTATTGTGACCTGTTTAATTACTTCTTGCACAGCTACATGTATGTTATTGTGACATGTTTAATATCTTCTTACACAGCTACACGTATGTTATTGTGACATTTTTAATTACTTCTTACACAGCTACATGTATGTTATTGTGACATGTTTAATTACTTCTTGCACAGCTACATGTGTGATATTGTGACATGTTTAATCACTTCTTACACAGCTACATATATGTTATTGTGACATGTTTAATCACTACTTACACAGCTACATGTATGTTATTGTGACATGTTTAATTCCTTCTTACACAGCTACATGTATGTTATTGTGACATGTTTAATTCCTTCTTACACAGCTACATGTATGTTATTGTGACATGTTTAATTCCTTCTTACACAGCTACACATATATTATTGTGACCTGTTTAATTTATTCCTTCTTACACAGCTACACGTATGTTATTGTGACATGTTTAATTCTTCCTTACACAGCTACACATATATTATTGTGACATGTATAATTCCTTCTTACACAGCTACACATATGTTATTGTGACATGTTTAATTCCTTCTTAAAAAGCTACACGTATGTTATTGTGACCTGTTTAATCCGGTCATACACAGCTACACGTATGTTATTGTGACCTGATTAATTCCTTCTTACACAGCTACACGTATCTAATTGTGACATGTTTAATACCTTCTTACACAGCTACACGTATGTTATTGTGACCTGTTTAATCACTTCTTACACAGCTACACGTATGTTATTGTGACATGTTTAATTCCTTCTTACACAGCTACATGTATGTTATTGTGACATGTTTAATTCCTTCTTACACAGCTACACGTATGTTATTGTGACCTGTTTAATCTGTTCTTACACAGCTACAAGTATGTGATTGTGACCTGTTTAATACCTTCTTACACAGCTACATGTATGTTATTGTGACCTGTTTAATTCCTTCTTACACAGCTATATGTATGTTATTGTGACATGTTTAATCACTTCTTACACAGCTACACGTATGTTATTGTGACATGTTTAATCACTTCTTACACAGCTACATGTATGCTATATTGATATGTTTAACTCCTTCTTACACAGTTACACATATGTTATTGTGACATGTTTAATTTCTTCTTACACAGCTACACATATGTTATTGTGACATGTTAATATCTTCTTACACAGCTACACGTATGTTATTGTGACATGTTTAATTCCCTCATACACAGCTACACATATGTTATTGTGACATGTTAATACCTTCTTACACAGTTACACGTATGTTATTGTGACATGTTTAATACCTTCTTACACAGTTACACGTATGTTATTGTGACATGTTTAATTACTTCTTACACAGCTACACGTATGCTATTGTGACCTGTTTAATTCCTTCTTACACAGATATACATATGTTATTGTGACATGTTTAATACCTTCTTACACAGCTACAGGTATGTTATTGTGACCTGTTTAATTCCTTCTTACACAGCTACACGTATGTTATTGTGACATGTTTAACTCCTTCTTACACAGTTACACATATGTTATTGTGACCTGTTTAATACCTTCTTACACAGCTACATGTATGTTATTGTGACATGTTTAATCCCTTCTTACAAATCTACATGTATGTTATTGTGACCTGTTTAATCCCTTCTTACAAATCTACATGTATGTTATTGTGACATGTTTAATCCCTTCTTACACAGTTATATGTATGTTATTGTGAAATGTTTAATCACTTCTTACACAGCTACACATATATTATTGTGACATGTTTAATCCGTTCTTACACAGCTACACGTATGTTATTGTAACCTGTTTAATACCTTCTTACACAGCTACACGTATGTTATTGTGACCTGTTTAATTCCTTCTTACACAGCTACACGTATGTTATTGTGACATGTTTTATCACTTCTTACACAGCTACACATATGTTATTGTGACATGTTTAATCACTTCTTACACAGCTACACATATATTATTGTGACATGTTTAATCACTTCTTACACAGCTACACATTTGTTATTGTGACATGTTTAATCACTTCTTACACAGCTACACGTATGTTATTGTGACATGTTTAATTCCTTCTTACACAGCTACACGTATGTTATTGTGACATGTTTAATTCCTTCTTACACAGCTACACGTATGTTATTGTGACATGTTTAATCACTTCTTACACAGCTACACGTATGTTATTGTGACATGTTTAATCACTTCTTACACAGCTACACATTTGTTATTGTGACATGTTTAATCACTTACACAGCTACACGTATGTTATTGTGACATGTTTAATTCCTTCTTACACAGCTACACGTATGTTATTGTGACATGTTTAATTCCTTCTTACACAGCTACATGTATGTTATTGTGACATGTTTAATTCCTTCTTACACAGCTACATGTATGTTATTGTGACATGTTTAATACCTTCTTACACAGCTACATGTATGTTATTGTGAAATGTTTAATCACTTCTTACACAGCTACACATATGTTATTATGACATGTTGAATCACTTCTTACACAGCTACACGTATGTTATTGTGACCTGTTTAATACCTTCTTACACTGCTACACGTATGTTATTGTGACATGTTTAATACCTTCTTACACAGCTACATGTATGTTATTGTGACATGTTTCATCCCTTCTTACACATCTACACGTATGTTATTGTGACATGTTTAATTCCTTCTTACACAGCTACACTTATGTTATTGTTACATGTTTAATTACTTCTTACACAGCTACACGTATGTTATTGTGACATGTTTTATTCCTTCTTACACAGCTACACGTATGTTATTGTGACATGTTTAATACCTTCTTACACAGCTACACATATGTTATTGTGACATGTTTAACCCCTTCTTACCCTGCTATATGTATGTTATTGTGACATGTTTAATTCCTTCTTCCACAGCTATATGTATGTAATTGTGACCTGTTTAACCCATTCTTCCACAGCTATATGTATGTAATTGTGACCTGTTTAACCCATTCTTCCACAGCTATATGTATGTAATTGTGATATGTTTAACCCATTCTTCCACAGCTATATGTATGTAATTGTGATATGTTTAACCCATTCTTCCACAGCTATATGTATGTAATTGTGACCTGTTTAACCCATTCTTACACAGCTATATGTATGTAATTGTGACCTGTTTAACCCATTCTTACACAGCTATATGTATGTAATTGTGACCTGTTTAACCCATTCTTACACAGCTATATGTATGTAATTGTGACCTGTTTAACCCATTCTTACACAGCTATATGTATGTAATTGTGACCAGTTTAACTCCTTCTTCCACAGCTATATGTATGTAATTGTGACCAGTTTAACTCCTTCTTCCACAGCTATATGTATGAACCATCTCTATTACATTCTCCTAACTTTACCCTCAACATCTCTCCGTGTCTTCAAGAGTTCAGGAACCAAAAACTGATTTCGCCATCAGACAGCACACACTTGAAAACTAGCTCCGGTATGTCTGCCATTGTTTATTCAGTCTTCCTGTCCGTCGTCTCTGTATACAATATAAAGTCTGACCTGCATAGATAGCTCCATCAAAAAAAAAATCGTAATGGTAATTTAAGGCACATTAAACATTTTTAATATAAAAGATATGATTATTTGCAGTAAAAATCTTTGCAATCCACTTTCATTGTTTATTCTGCTCTCTTTTCCTTTCATTTTAAAATGAAAATTGTGGGTTTTCTAAATCTGAGAAAAGGAAGTGCAAACGGCAGACTTGACAAGCCTTACCCTGCTACATATCTGCTCCTAACTGCCTTTAGCAGAGGTAATGGAATAAAACTACAAAACAATACTATATACTATACTATATACTATAATAATACGTTCTGCTAATGAAATGACAGTGACAAGCCCAGTTTGGGGTGTGGGAGCTACTGACAGTAAACCTTTTACAACCATGTCAATCTATATCCGAAATGCAAACCTTTAATAATTATTTATTAATTTCTGTGTATTAAAACTATGTATATAAAATAGCATATGTAGCATACTAATAACAATAATGTGCATTTATCAGCTATAAGGAGTCTTGCACATGCTCATCTCGCACGATATGTATCCAAATAGAAACATATATAAGTTATATCTTGTCAGAATTAGGATTGCCACCCAGACAATATTTTACAGTCGTTGAGCTAGAACAAGAAGCACGCTAGAGTTAGCACACGCCGCAAGAAGCAATATCTAGGCAGCGCTAACTTGCGTGGCTATTACAAACTGAACAAGCACAATAAGCACTTGTCGGATTTGTCAGTATATTTATAAAAATATTCAGTAGTGCTATCCAGATAATACAGGGTTATAATACAATACATTTAATAATTACCCTTTTAAAATAGAAACCCTTAATTAATATGCATCTACTAGCAACCACAAAATTAATATAAATACCTGAATTCTTTATTATTAGTAAATATTTATGAACATATTGAAATGTGTATATTTGTGAGAATTAGAATATGAGCCAATATTATATGCATTAAAACAAAAAAAAATTAAAATAAAATACGCTATGCAAAGTTCATGCAAATTTACCTTTAAAACCAGCCTTTCATTCAGAGCTGCATTTAAAATATTACAATGAGACTTAAAGTAGCAGCTACAAACATTCAGCAATATGATTTACAGTGCTAATTTAAACAATAGTACAATATACACTTCTATTAAAACATCAGAAATTGTATATATTATTTATGTAAAAACCCAATTCTGAGTTATAACTCTATAGTTGTATAGATAAAACAATTTAGCATTAAGGATATGTATTTAACAATATACAGACTGAATATAAACTACAGTATAAACTGTTCCCTTTAAGTCTCTCAACTATACTTTAAACTTCAGCTATTATGCATATATCTGTGTTAAAATATTAATTGCAACCCTCTTTCTTTTTATATATATACACGTTACCAAAATGACCAGAATTGATAGTTCAGTTACCAAGGATTCCTTGTTTCATCTCAGAAAATAGATAAGTAAATTTTGCAATCACTGAGAAAAGGGTAGATCAGAATGAATGTATTTTGAACGCCCAGCAGTAGATCATTCAAGTCCGCAAAATCTCCCTCCTGCATTTACTTAAATAAGTTTTTCACTCATTTATGAAACCATGGGAGTGGCCCTACGAGATCTGACTATCCCATTGGTTAGGTGGGATGTCTATTTGGATTGGCCCTCGGTCACCACGGAAACGCATCCTTTTTTTTTTTTGAACAGCTAAATCCTTTAACTGCTATACGGGTATTGGCCCTTAGGTGGCAGCAGACATACAACATAGCAATGCATTTAAACACATCTCTGAACATTTACATTTTTTCTTTAAAATGTGTAATAACTGCCATAATTCCCTCATATTAATAAGTTCACAATATCAATCACAGATGGGTAGGATCACATTACCTCTCTGGTCATTTTGATATAAGACATGTGTCTAACATTATTTATATCAAATAATTTATATTGCTAACTATTAGCTTAAAATGCATTACAATTTTATCAGTATCCTGGCATTTCTATACAAATAACAGCCTATTTTATATTCAGTACTGCATTGTGCACATGAATATATAATATTTTATGTTTCTAATAAGTCCTGGATGTATGAACCTTCTCCATGCAGATCTGAAATAAAAGCAAGTGTTATTAATATATATATTTTTTTTAGGTCCACAAATATCTATTTATATTCTTTAAAAACACAGAGGCTAAGGTATTCATGCTTTCAAAATATGCATGTGTATATACAATACACACATACACACATATGTATGTATATGTATATATATATATATATATATATATATATATATATATATATATATATATATACATACACACACACATACACATACACTTCTATGCAGTATCTTGTATTTATTTTCCTAGTATATTTTATTTGAAATCTAAATACAGTTGTTGGAAACATGTAAGTCATGTGCTTTCATTGTGTGTTATCCTCCCCCAGACGCTACATTTACATTTTGTATATTTCAGTGTTAGCAGCCACACAGTATGAGTCATTCAACAAACCTGTGCTAATTATCAGCTCCTTTGTTGGTAGGAAGTCCATATATGAGTAGGTATCCTGATCTATGCATCAAAATGCTGTCTTTTACCCAGCAGGAGGTGGGCTTCAAAGGCTATGCTAACTCTCAATTATGGTAAAACATGTTTGTATTTTCATCTAGGGAGCAAATGCTTCCCTTTTGTTTCTTGGGACATGCTGTCTGTAGTTCAGCCTGGCGATGTGTATTCAATTTGTGGGGGTTTCTGAGTCAAAACCTGACATCAGAATTACAATCCTATTTCAAAGAATATCTGATAAAAATATGGTTTCATACATAAACACATTCCCCTGTCCTATTTACACACACACACATATATATGTCATTTATCTGTAGCGTGACTGGTTAGACCGACTGAAGACATGGGGGTAGATTTATTAAGCAGATTTATTAATGGGGGTAGATTTATTATTGGCCGCGAATGTGCAGGGGGTGGCATTGCAAAAACATTTCACAAGAAATGCTTGTGCAATGTTAAATGCCAAATTAGCCAATAGTATGAGAGCTGCTTACATCCTATTGGCTGATTTGAACTGCCAAAAGGATTTAAGTAGCTCTCATCTTATTGGCTGATTTTAATTTTTCAGCCAATAGGAATGCAAGGTACCCCAATATAAAAGGGGTACCTCGTATTCAATTTTCAGTGTGCGGCGGATGATCGCATGAAGAGGAGGCTCCACGTCGCAAGTCTGCGCTGCCTGCGATCCTGCTCCGCGCCACCGGGATGAAGAAAGAAGAGGGTCCCGCGCTGGATGAAGATAGAGCCGCCTGGAAGAAGACCTTCAATGCCAGACTTGAGGAATGGTGAGTAGCTATGTCGGGGTTAGTGTTAGGTTTACTTTTTTGTTTTTTTAGATTAGGGCTTTTTATTTTTTTTAATGGGCACTAAAGAGCTGTTTGCCCTTTTAAGGGCCATGCCCATACAAATGCCCCTTTAGGGGCAATGGCTAGATTAGGTTTTTTTTTTTATAGTTAGGACTTTTTTATTTTGGGTGGTTGTGTGGGTTATACTGTTAGGGGGACTTAGTATATTGTTTTAAAGTAAAAGAGCTGTTAAACTTAGGGCAATGCCCTACAAAAGGCCCTTTTAAGGGCTATTAGTTTTTAGTGTTAGATTTAGGGGGGGGTTCTTTTGGGGTGGCTTTTTTATAGGGGTATTAGATTAGGTTTAATTTTTTTATTTTGGATACTTTCATTTATTATTTTCTGTAATTTTAGCTTTTGTTGTTGTTCGTAATTTTAGAGTTTGCTGTTTTGTGTAATGTTACGTTTTGCTATTTTGTTTAATTTTAGAGTTTATTTTGTGTAATGGTAGGTTTTATTTTTTTTGTAGTGTTAGGATTTTTTAATTTTGTAATTTATTTTTTTATTTTGATATTTTTTTAAATAGTAATGTTAGGTTTATTTATAGTTTAAGCTTAGTTTTTTTTTTGTTTCACATGTAAGTTTTTATTTATTTTAAAATAGTTATATTGTAACTTTAATTTAAAGTTAGGGGGTGTTAGGTTTAGGGGTTAATAGTTTTATTTAGTTTGTTGTGATGTGGGGGGCCGGCGGTTTAGGGGTTAATAGGTTTATTTTAGTAGTTATGATGTGAGGGGATGGCGGTTTAGGGGTTAATAAGTGTATGGTTAGGGGTGTTTAGACTCGGGGTTCATGTTAGGGTGTTAGGTGCAGACTTAGGAAGTGTTTCCCGATAGGAAACAATGGGGCTGCGTTAGAAGCTGAACGCTGCTTTTTTGCAGGTGTTAGGTTTTTTTCAGCTCAAACTGCCCCATTGTTTCCTATGGGGGAATCGTGCATGAGCACGTTTATGAAGCTGGCCGCGTCCGTAAGCAACGCTGGTATTGAGAGTTGAAGTGGTGGTAAATTATGCTCTATGTTCCCTTTTTGGAGCCTAACGCAGCCCTTCAGAGAACTCTCAATACCAGCGTTATTTAAAAGGTGCGGGGGGAAAAAAGACGTGTAGCTAAAGCACCCCTTCTAACGCAAAACTCTAAATCTAGGAGTATGTGTTTAATATTCATAGGATCATATAGTGCTATTTTCTCTGATCACTTCAATATCAGACATAAGCATATTATTAATAATGAATTTATACTGCTAACTATTATCTTAAAATCCATTTAAAAATAGCATTTGGTTATTTCCTTTTATTCATATAAAACCACAGCATATCTCATATTCAGTACACCTCCCATTGGGGCAACCACACGTCTACTCGCTATATGCCTGGAAAATAAAGAAACAGATTATTAAAATTGGCCATATTAAATCCTTAAAAACATCTTATGTTTAAAGAAAAATACATAGGTCAAGGCATGTTGAAATCTGGATTTCTAGGTTTTCAGCTATTCATATATAATATGTGTCTGAATATATATGTTCATTTGAGTAACTCCTTATATTCATACAAAATACAGCAGATTAAACATTGTTATATAGTATTTAAATTATGCAGGCTGTAGTTTAAAAATTAATTTAATGGCTACAATGCAAACCATGTGCTTTTGCATGGCCAAACTTCCCTTGTCTAGAATTTGTGGATTCAAACACAATAGGGGGCCATTAACATCTTTGCATACCTTTAGGCCATGTCTGTTTATTTACAGGGTCTGATAAGTTATCATTATCTTGGGCAGGAAATCAACTTCAAACAGAGCAGTCACATGGTGACATCTTCTTTCAAAATAACTGTCTGATCTGATTATACCCCATATCTTTTCTCACCTGAATGCATTGTAATCAGGAAAGGGAATCCTCACGCCCATTTCTTTTGAAGCAATTTCACTTTCTTTGAAATGACAGTCTGAGATTAACTAGGCCAATTGTCTTTTCTAAGATTACTTTGAAAACAATTTATTTTGATGATTGGGACACAGACTTATGCTGTATCTTGTGTACTCAAAAGAACTCAAAAGAAGTGGGTGCTAAATTACACACAGTGACATTTGAGGTTTTACAAATAAAATGAATTATTTGGTGTATACAACCATCTATATATATTAAATAATAATATGTATATATATATTATTTAATCACTTTCACAGATCATCTGACATAATTCCCCTTTCCAATTTTAAATAGATGTAGGACACGTGTAGTTGAATTGGCTTAAAGTCAGCTGTACTTGGTGAGTGTATTGATCGTACGCATCATAGACAGTCTTCTATGAAGAGAGTCCGTTATTTTTGAGCCCCTTATCTTCATCAGCTAGGCATCTTTAAACTACAGTATGTCTTTAGTGCATTTGGGGATATGACACTTCATTCTCCCTCTATGACTTGTAGTTGGGATCTAGGATGGCACACTCGCAACTGATTAATGTGGACCCACTTATCCATAAAAGTATCATTTTTGGGTATCCTAATTTTATAGGCAACTGGAGATATTTTGTCAGTGATGACAAAAGGACCCTTCCATGATGGAAGAAATTTCTTCTCCTTAACCTGATCTCTTCCAAAGATATAAAGATAAACTTTGTAATTTATTTCATATTCCTTTTTGGACATTTTGAAATCATAATAGGTTTTAGTGGCAGTTGCAGCTTTTTCTAAGTTCCTTTGAGCAAATGCGAAGGCATATTGCAGGTGCTTTCTTAGGTTTTCCACATATTGATGTGTATTGGCAGCATTTATCAAGTTCTGGTCTGATGTACAGTACAGTAGATGTTGAGGTAGAACCATTCTTCTACCAGCCATCAGTTCAAAAGGTGACAACTTGGTAGCACTACTTGGAGTTGCTCTTAATGCCATTAAGACTAGAGGTAGTTTTACATCCCAGTCTTTACCCGTTTTACTCACAAACTTTTTAAGGATTTTCACAATGGACTGGTTGTAACGCTCTACACCACCACTTGAGGCAGCTCTATATGCAATATGGAGCTTTCTTTTAACCCCTAGTATTTTCCACATTTTGGTCATCACTTCACTAGTGAAGTGGGTACCCCGATCTGATTCGATTCTTTGGGGTAAACCAAATCTGGAAAACACGTTGTTGATGAGCAATGCTGCGCATGTTTCAGCACTATTATTAGGTGCAATGATGCACTCTACCCATTTAGTGAACAGGCATGTCACTGTTAACATGTATTTGTTACCTCTTGATGACCTTGTTACTGGACCAATAAAATCAATTTGAATTTCTGACCATGGCATTACCATCCCCCTTTTCTGGAATGGCGCTCTATGCGTTGGTGCAGTGGGTTGGAACTGTGGACAGATTAGACACCCTTGACAGTAGGTTTGAACATCTTTCAACATGTGTGGCCAGAAGGCGTAATCACGCAATATTTCATATGTGAGTTTGGCACCATGATGGCCAGATGTGGGAGCATCATGGGCATGTTGACGCATTAGACCTCTGAACTTGGTTGGTACTACCCATTGCTGGATGCCAGTTTTGGAGGTTCTAATTAACAAACCATCCTGTAACTTGAATTGTGATCTGGACTTTATTAAGATTCTAAGATCTTCTTTGAGATGGGTTGTTTTCAGGATCTGCTATGTGTTTATAGAAGATGCCTACTATGGGGTCTTCTTTTTGACTAGTGATTAGGTCTTAACTAGGAGAATCCTGACTCCATTGTACCAAGTTAGGTTCACTCTGTTGTTTAGCCTGGTTTCTGGTAATGGCTTCTACCTGAATTGCACCCATTAAGTGGTCGATATTAAAGGGACATAATACTCATATGCTAAATCACTTGAAACTGATTCAGTATAACTGTAAAAAGCTGACAGGAAAATATTACCTGAGCATCTCTATGTAAAAAAGGAAGATATTTTACCTCACAATCTCCTCAGCTCAGCTGTTTAAGTTCTGTGTAAAAAGTTATACTCAGCTGCAGCCCAGCTGCAGGTAAGAAATAAATAAAAATGAAGAAATGAACAGCAGCCAATCAGCATCAGCAGTGCTGAGGTCATGAACTCTTTTACTGTGATCTCATGAGATTTGACTTAACTCTCATGAGATTTCATTGTAAACTTCCTTACACTGAATAGGGAAATAAGATGAGTGTGCACGTAAGCTCGCCCCTTCCACTGTCCCGGGACAGACATACTGATATGCTGCTTAGAAGTCCTTTACAATGGGATGTGGCTACTGAGAAACTTTTGAGGTAAAATATCTTTCTTTTTTACATAGAGATGTTCAGGTGATATTTTCTAGTCAGCTTTTTACAGCTATACTGCATCACTTTCAAGTTTAAACATTTGGGTATTATGGCCCTTTAGGGAGTTCTCCAGTTATGGCTCCTTGTTTGGCTAATGAATCCGCAAGGTCATTGCCTTCTTTATCAGGACCTTGAATTCTGGAATGACCCTTGGGCTTTTTCCAGTGTATGGTTAAATCATTGGATATCACCAGATTATCAATCTCGCAGAACAACTTGCCATGCTTGACTGGTTTGTTATTGCTTTTCTGCATGCCATTTCTTTTCCAAGTTGGCAGGTATTCAACAAAACTGTCACGCACATAATTTGAGTCAGTAATGATTACAAATTCATGAATACCATGTTCATTAGCCATTTCAATGGTTTTTAGAATAGCAGTGAGTTCTGCAACTTTACTGGATCTTGGTCCAATGTTGAAACCTACAGAAATATTTGGGAATCCATTTGCCCAAGTTATACCAATGCCAGCGACTAGTCTGTACTCATTATCAATAGTGGCATGGTAAGAACAACCATCAGTATATACCCAAGGTAATGTTTGACACTGGTCCTCATTGTACATTTTATATGGAAAAGCAATTGTTCCTCCAGAAAATCATCTTCTGATAATTCTTCCCCAGGTTTTTTAGCAGTACAGTCATGGAGTTCAGCAAGCCCCTGTGCGACTGGATTCTTTTAATTCTGCTTGTAGCGAATTTCTAAAGGCCAGCCTTTTAAGAAAAGGGTCCACGCGGTTATGCGGCTATTAGACAAATTCCCATCTCTTATTCTCTCACTTTGCAGATATAACAAAGGCTGGTGGGCCGTTTCTACAATAATTTTCTCACCCTGTATGTAGATGGGGAAATTTTGTAGAGCCCATACAGTAGACAAGAGGGCTTTTTTGCAATCGCTAAATTTTATTTCTACTGGGGATAGAGTTTTGCTCGCATAAGCAATGACTTTGCCTAAATCATCATGCTTTTGGTATAAAATAGCACTCATGCTTATATCTGTGTAACCTGTTTCTAAGTAGAAAGGGTTACCACCTTCAGGGTACGCTAAGCAAGGTGCTTGAGTGAGTTTACTCTTCAGCTCCTTGATGGCTGTCTCTTGAGACTCACTCCAGTGCCATTTCACATCCTTCTTTAAAAGAAGTAGTAGTGGTTTAGCTAATTCTGCATAATTATCAATGAATTTGCAAGAATAATTTGTCATACCCAGGAATGATCTCAATTCCTTTAAGTTAGTTGGGTTTTTAGAATTTACTATAGCTTCCACTTTTTTCTTCTGAGGATTTAACCCTTAAGAAGTAACTTCATGTCCCAAGAAGTTTACATGAGTGCGGCACCATTAAGTTTTTTGTAGGGATAATTTGACACCTGCCGTTCTAAGTTGGCTGAGGACGTGTTTAAGCTCTGCGATGTGTTTTTCAAAGTCTGTGCTTTTGATTAAAACATCATCAATATAAGATAAGGTCCCCCTTTCCAGTGCATCAGACATAGCCTTATGCATGAATACAGCAAATTAATGTCCAGAATTTATGTATCCAAATAGGAGTCTCTGAAATGCATACTGGACCTTTTTGGAATGAGAATGCCAGCTTATACTGGTCCTCCTCATGTACCTTTATGGTCCAATATCCCTGCGCGCAATCAATGGCAGTGAATATTTTGGATCCCTGCATCTGTGCTAGGCAATGGTCAATATATGGCATAGGCCAGCCCGACATGTACACTCGCTTGTTTAGCTGTCTTAAGTCAGCACACAAATGCCATTGTCCATTGGGCTTAAGAACACTTAGAATAGAATTGTTATAAGAGCTGTGCACCTGTTGGATAATACTCCTTTCTTCCAAGTTCCTTATGATTTCTGCAAGAGAATCATATGATGCTTAAGGAAGTCTGTATTGTTTAACAAAGACAGGTGGTGCATTGGGATCTGTTTGTATTCTTGCAATGTGCAAGTCTGTAGTCCCACAGTCATAAGAATCCCTAGAAAAAATATCTTTGTACTCCATCAGGATTTCTCGTAGCTGTCAGCGTTCATCATCGCTGGAACAGCCATTAGCTAAAGATATTTACTCTTCGACTATTTGCTGAAATCCTGGAAAGATTTCAGGCTGTCCTATTTCATAGGCTTCTTCCAATCTAGAGGGGAGGTCCCCTTGATTATAATTTACATTTCCCCATGACTCTGGGTATTGGGGTATTCTTGCTGTTTGATCGGCTGGTCAAATACTAGAGAGGCTTCTTCAATTTTACAGATGCCTTCCTCTGAGCTGAAGGGATAAATAGACTGAGTAGTAAATAGACCCTCTGGTATAGAGGCAAAGGATTGTTCTATTAATTGTTCTTCAGTTAAGTATCCTTCAGGTATTAGCCCAATTACATTATTCTGGAATCCAAAAGTGTAATAACTTAATTCCAGTGCATATCCTATGGTAGTTCCCTTGGGTAAGGTTATATCCTGTGGGGTCATGTTATGCACAATAACATGTATTGGAATAGTTCCAATATTTACCATAGGAGTATAGGTCATTGTGATACCCAGATTTTGTATTCTATGGGAGAGGAAAATTAGTGTTTCAGAAGTTTTTAATTTCTGACCTCTCTTTACATGTAATGGTAAAAGAAATTTATCTAGCCCCGCACAGATTCCGCCCACCCCAAATATCCATGTACCCTTTGCTAAAAGAGACCTTAGCTACATGGGATAGGATTGCAGCCACACAGAGTGACATTTCCACCCCAACCTCGCCCCTAATATCAGTAAGTGATAACCCGTCCCTGAACATCCATGCACCTACCAATCCAACAAAAAACACCTTACCCTTAAGCAGATCAGCCATATACAATGCCCTGACCCAAAATAACCTCAAAGATGAGAAGGAACTCATGGAATGGGACCCAGACATGTTTTCCTCTTGGTTTCGTTGTGCTCAGCTGCATCATTTTATCGCTACGCACAGGCATAAACACTCATTTCTCAGATCCCTGACGCCATTTGAAACACTATGCACACAATCTAACCCACCAAAGCATCTCATTTCAACCCTATACAATATGCTTCAGCGAAACGGCCCCATGAACCTTCCTTCGTACGTACTAAGCTGGCATAGGGAACTGGGATCCGAATTGGAACCTAAAGAATGGCACAAAATATTTGAGGCCACCAAAAAGTGCTCAGTGTCAGCTAAAACCCAAGAAACGCAATACAAATTTCTAAGTAGGTGGTACCTGACTCCACAAAGAATTAAAAAAATATATCCCAACACATTGGACAGGTGCTGGAGGGGCTGCGGCCAGGAGGGTTCCATGATACACATCTGGTGGGACTGCCCCAAGCTGGAAGGTTTCTGGAGAGAGATCTTTACTGAAATTAGCCAAAAACTGGCTATAACAATTCACCCAAATCCCATGATCCTACTCTACCATGACCTTCCAAGACTTAACAGTACACACGATATGGCCCTCCTCACTATCCTGCTAAATGGAGCTAAGACTCTAATTCCCCAAAAGTGGAAATCCGACATAATCCCTAGCCTCGCAGAGTGGAAAGTATTGGTCTCCACTCAGCTTCAGCTCGAGAGATACCATTACCTTAAGATAGGGAAAGCTGACATACACAAACTCATGCTCATGACTTGGGAGGGACACCCTGTCAGTTGAAAAACCAATACAATATTACGAAATTGCCCAAAATGCTTGACCCTGACCCCTCCTCCACATCTCAGCCTTGTCTCCTCCCCTCCCTCCTCTTTCCCTTTATCCCTTCCTCCCCCCCTCTAAAAATAAAATTTCAAACTGAGACAGACTGTGCACTCTCAAGATGTTCAACTACCACTTTTCAGATTCAAGATTTACAAAATGTTAAAATGAAGACAAATCAACCCTAAGGACTAACAGCGTCAGAGGTCTGATTGACAGACCCTCATTATCTGAGACGAGACTCTGTAATGACTGCAAGATATGTGAACTTTAATTGTTAGTGGGACCTATCTAACTGAGTCTCTGTCATATCTTTAATTTGTTGCTGTACGTAACCAATGTTTACTTGAATTTCCAATAAAGATTTGTCTTATAAAAAAAAAATTTAAAAAAAATTATCACCCCCGGCAGGAATTATAACATCGTTAGATACCTGCATATTCACAGCATATGGCCATTGCTGGTTTGATTTCAGGGCTGCACTTTCATCCTGAAATACGTCGGGGTCCCCCTTTAACCAGCTCCAGAGGCAAGAGTTAATCAAATTTATTTGTATGGCATATCTATGTAAGAAATCATTGCCAATGTATATTTGATTATGGGGCTTATTTAAAACTAAAAACAAGTGCTTTGCTGATTTATTACCTATAGAGATAGATAATAAGCACTTAGCTGTGATGTTATAGCTTTCAAACCTGTTATCCAGGCCGTGGACACAGTGGTCTTGGGGAGAAAGATATTTAATCACTTTAGGTTCAGCTATCTGTGCTAACAAGCCTTCGCTTATATAGCTAGCTTCCTGTTTTAAGTTCAATTTGGCATACTTTGTTGTACCAAGGTCATGCACTTGTATAGGGATAAATAGATCCTCTTTAACTCTCTCAATTCCTGCGAGGTATTGAGCGTGGCCTCCCCCCTTAGGGGTTTTAGCATCCCCCTTGTGGAGTGATATGGTTAATATATCGCAGTTGAAGGAAATATTCACTATCTTTCCAAGCGAAATTTTAAAAGTATTACCATCAGAGCCACTTAAAGGAGTCTGATCATCTATTTGTAAAATAGTGATTTCGGGTACAGAGTTATTCCTGAAATGAATCTCCACAGAATCTGGCTTCTCTTCCACCATGTGACAGTTATGTTGGGTGCGAGATATACCCGATTGCTCATAATTTATTGGCCGTTTTACTTGTGACCAAATTACATTATTTATGCAATCAATTATGGTGCTTAATCGCTTCAGGAGATCACTACCAATTATTAAATGATCAGTGGGTAGATCCACTATAATGACAGGGTGTCTTATGACCCTGTTCCCCAGTTTAAATTTTAACCATGCCGTACCGTAGAATTTTAGAGAGTCACCCCCAACACCAATTAGCGAACCATTACATTTATTTTATTCTAGGTTTGTGGGGTGTTAGCTCATTTAGATGTGTGTAAAATAGTTGCCTGAGACTCAGTATCAATTAATCCCATGATAGAGTTGGAGACTGAATCCTGCAGCTCAGTTAATACATAATATCTCCCTGCAGTTTCTACCATTTCACACATAAAACTGTTGTGGTTACACAATTGTGGGCTTCGCCGCGTATTACCTTAATCCACCGTATTACCTGATGCAGAAGAAACTTCGTTCTTACCACTCATGTCCTCTATAATAGGGCCAATTTGGTTCTTGTGTACTGCATCTGTGGAAATAAGGTTAAGAGAATGCTGCAAAGGAAGAGATTGGTTAAAAGTTTCCCGGCTGAAGTTTCTTGTCATCACAGCTAAATTGGCTGTTTCCGGTCTGTGGGGAGAGAACATGATTAGTACCATTTTTGACATTTATCATTTTATTTTGTCTATCTCTGCCCCTCCCTTTCAGGTGATACTGCAGTATTTATGACTGTGCCTGTGGCCCACCGCTATCCACTGGCTGTACCCCTAAAAAAGGATTGTTATGTTGCTGAGCTGTAAATGCTTGAATCATATTAGCGAATCGTTCGCTCAACCGAATTAGCTGGGTACTAAGCTGATTTACTTGATCGTACAAGTTACCTCTACCCCTTGGTCTATCTCTATCTCTTGATGCCCCATAGTAGTGATTCATGGACCATTGGGTCCCCTCAAAATCAGGGTCGTTATTTCTATCCTGGCGTGGTTGCCCCTGGGGTTCAACTTGTTCAGCATTTAGTATTTTGGGGAGCACTATTTACTTGGGGTGTCTGGTTACACTGAGAGTATTTTCGCCACTTATTGTATCTACCTTTGCGGGGATACCTATTATCTTGTGGGTATTCTTCTCTTTGGGAGTAATTATTTACCTGGGTATGCCCCCCATTTTGGGTATAGTCTCTTTGTGCCTCAGCCCGTGTTGTGGGAGGGGCATAGTTAAAACTTTGTGGGGATGGCCTGTTTCCTCGGGCCACTTCCGCATAGATTTTTAGACTCCAAATTGAGGGGGGCTAGGTGACACCCTAGTTTTGGCCACTACTTTAGGATTAGGCTTTCTCTCCCTTTTATCCCCTTGTTCACCGGACTGCTGAATAGAGTATAACTTTGTACTCTCTTTGATCAGCCATTCCAATGAGCAGTTCTCATCAAAATCTCTAGCTAAATTTAGTTTGATGGGCGTGGGCAGTGCTTCAAAACATAAATTCACAAATTCTGAGCATTCAAATATGGGATTATCTTCAGCCATACTGTACTCACTTTTCAGTACAGAAAGGAATGCTATAGGGCTTTGATTTGCACTACATTTTAAACCATATACAGCTATTTTTTTCATGTAATTGGCAAGAGTCCATGAGCTAGTGACGTATGGGATATACAATCTTACCAGGAGGGGCAAAGTTTCCCAAACCTCAAAATGCCTATAAATACACCCCTCACCACACCCACAATTCAGTTTTACAAATTTTGCCTCCTATGGAGGTGGTGAAGTAAGTTTGTGCTAAGATTTCTACGTTGACATGCGCTTCTCAGCATTTTGAAGCCTCATTCCTCTCAGAGTACAGCGAATGTCATAGGGATGTGGAGAGTATTACCTATTGAATGCAGTGATTTTGCTAACGGGGGTCTATTTCATAGGTTCTCTGTTATCAGTCGTAGAGATTCATCTCCTACCTCCCTTTTTAGATCGACAATATACTTTCATATACCAATACCTCTACTGATAACTGTTTCAGTACTGGTTTGGCTATCTGCTATATGTGGATGGGTGTCTTTGGTAAGTATGTTTTTATTTCTTAAGACACCTCAGCTATGGTTTGGCACTTTATACATTTATATAAAGTTCTAAATATATGTATTGTACTTATATTTGCCATGAGTCAGGTTCATGTATTTCCTTTTGCAGATTGTCAGTTTCATATTTGGGAAGTTAATATTGAGAAATATTTTTCTTACCTGGGGTTTAGTCTTTTTTTCAATTGACTACTTGTTTTAATTTGCGGGCTGTCTTAAGCTCGCGGGTGAGCTAAATGTTACACTTTATTGCGTCATTCTTGGCATGAGAATTTTTTGGCGCGAAAAAGAGCGTCCGTTGACGCAAGTTCGTCATTCCGGCGTCGTAGTTGACGCAGGGGTTCACACAGGGTTGAGCTGTTAGTGACGCGAGTGTGTAATTTCTGGACAATTTTATAGTTACGTTGTGCGTCATACTTGGTGCCAAACTTTTTTCATTATTTATTGCCCCATTGCTTTTGCCTCTTGCTTTTTTCTAAGTCAGAGGGCTATGCTATTTGCATTTTTTCCCATTCCTGAAACTGTCATATAAGGAAATTGATAATTGTGCTTTATATGTTGTTTTATCTTTTACATTCTGCAAAATGTCTCAACCTGATCCTGCCTCAGAAGTATCTGCTGAAACTTTGCTGCCTGACATCGGTTCTACCAAAGCTAAGTGCATTTGTTGTAAGATTGTGGACATTATATCTCCTAATGTCATTTGTATTAGTTGTCATGATAAACTTTTACATGCAGATAGAGTGTCCATCAGTAATAGTACATTGCCAGTTGCAGTTCCTTCAACTTCTAATGTACACGATATACCTGTGAATTTTAAAGAATTCGTTACTGATTCTATTCAGAAGGCTTTGTCTGCATTTCCACCTTCTAATAAGTGTAAGAGGTCTTTTAAAACTTCTCATAAAGTTGATGAAATGTCAAATGACCAACAACATAATGAATTATCCACTTCTGATGAGGATCTATCTGATTCAGAAGATCCTTCCTCAGACATTGACACTGACAAATCTAATTATTTATTTAAAATAGAGTATATGCGTTCTTTGTTAAAAGAAGTGTTAATTACTTTGGATATTGAGGAAGCTAATCCTCTTGATATTAAAACCAGTAAACGTTTAAATGCTGTTTTTAAACCTACTGTGGTTACTCCAGAGGTTTTTCCTATTCCTGATGCTATTTCTGACATAATTTCTAAGGAATGGAATAAGTCAGGTACTCCTTTTAATCCTTCTGCAAGGTTTAAAAAAAATGGTATCCTTTACCAGCGGTTGCAATAGAGTTTTGGGAAAAGATCCCCAAAGTTGATGGGGCTATTTCTACTCTTGCTAAACGAACCACTATTCCTATGGAAGATAGTACTTCTTTTAAAAATCCTTTAGATAGGAAGCTTGAATCTTATCTAAGGAAAGCCTATTTATATGCAGGTCATCTTCTTAGGCCTGCAATTACTTTGGCTGACGTTGCAGCTGCTTCAACTTTTTGGTTGGAGAATTTAGCACAACAAGAATTGGATTCTGACATATTTAGCATTGTTCGCTTACTGCAACAAGCTAATCATTTTATTTGTGATGCCATTTTTTTTTTATCAAAACTGATGTTAGATCCATGTCTTTAGCTATTTTAGCTAGAAGAGCTTTGTGTCTTGAATCTTGGAATGCTGATATGACATCTAAGTCTTGATTATTATCTCTTTCTTTCCAAGGTAATAATTTATTTGGTTCTCAGTTGGATTCTATTATTTCAACTGTTACTGGGGGGAAAGGAGTTTTTTTTTCCCTCAGGATAAAAAAAACCTAAGGGTAAATCTAAGGCTTCTAATCATTTTCATTCCTTTCGTCAAAATAGGGAACAAAAACCTAATCCTTCCCCCAGGGAATCTGTTTCCAATTGGAAGCCTTCCTCAAATTGGAATAAATCCAAGCCTTTCAAGAAACCAAAGTCATCCCCTAAGTCTGCATGAAGGTGCGGCCCTCATTCCAGCTCAGCTGGTAGAGGTCAGATTAAGGTTTTTCAAAGATGTTTGAATCCATTGATTTTGGACAGA
The DNA here is from genome assembly GCF_027579735.1 of Bombina bombina. Taxonomy (NCBI): domain Eukaryota; kingdom Metazoa; phylum Chordata; class Amphibia; order Anura; family Bombinatoridae; genus Bombina; species Bombina bombina. The sequence goes on along the minus strand of NC_069504.1, from coordinate 1,140,858,961 downwards.
ATTTATCCAGAGCATTGTCTCTCAGGGGTACCGAATTGGATTCAGAGTAAGACCTCCTGTGAGGAGATTTTTTCTCTCACGCATCCCAGTGAATCCAGTAAAAGCTCAGGCTTTCCTGAAGTGTGTTTCAGATCTGGAGTTTTCAGGGGTAATCATGCCGGTTCCTTTTCAGGAACAAGGCCTGGGGTTTTATTCAAATCTATTCATTGTCCCAAAGAAAGAAAATTCATTCAGACCAGTTTTGGATCTGAAAATTTTGAATCCTTATGTAAGAGTACCAACTTTCAAGATGGTAACTATAAGGACTATTCTGCCTTTTGTTCAGCAAGGACATTATATGTCTACAATAGACTTGCAGGATGCTTACCTTCATATTCCGATTCATCCAGAACATTATCAGTTCCTGAGATTCTCTTTTCTAGACAAGCATTACCAATTTGTTGCTCTTCCATTTGGCCTAGCAACAGCTCCAAGAATCTTTTCAAAGGTTCTGGGTGCCCTACTCTCTGTAATCAGAGAACAGGGTATTGCGGTGTTTCCTTATTTGGACGATATCTTGGTACTAGCTCAGTCTTTACGTTCTGCAGAATCTCACATAAATCAGCTTGTGTTGTTTCTTCAAAAACATGGTTGGAGGATCAATTTACCAAAATTTTTTTGATTTCTCAGACAAGGGTCACCTTTTTAGGTTTCTAGATAGATTCAGTGTCCATGACTCTGTCTCTAACAGACAAGAGACATTTGAAATTGGTTGTAGCATGTCGGCACCTTCAGTCTCAGTCATTCCTTTCAGTGGCTATGAGCATGGAAGTTTGCATGCTGAATCAATGATGCCGGGATTATACAAATATATCACAATTAATATCCTTAAATCCCAATGTTCGACACTCTGACGTGGTGGTTAAATCACCAGCGTTTAGTTCAAGGGGCCTCTTTTGTTCGGCCAACCTGGACTGTGATCACAACAGATGCGAGTCTTTCAGGTTGGGGAGCTGTCTGGGGATCTCTGACAGCACAAGGAGTTTGGAAATCTCAAGAGGCGAGATTACCAGTCAATATTTTAGAACTCTGTGCAATTCTCAGAGCTCTTCAGTTTTGGCCTCTGTTGAAGAGAGAACCGTTCATTTGTTTTCAGACAGACAATATCACAACGGTGGCATATGTCAATCATCAGGGTGGGACTCACAGTCCCCAAGCTATGAAAGAAGTATCTCGGATACTTGTTTGGGCGGAATCCAGCTCTTGTCTAGTTTCTGTGGTTCATATCCTAGGTGTAGACAATTGGGAGGCGGATTCTCTCAGCTGTCAGGCTTTACATCCAGGGGAGTGGTCTCTCCATCCGGATGTGTTTTCTCAGATTGTTCAGATATGGGGTCTTCCAGAAATAAATCTGATGGCCTCTAATCTAAACAAGAAACTTCCCAGATACCTGTCCAGGTCCAGGGATTCTCAGACGGAAGCAGTGGATGCTCTGACACTTCCTTGGTGTTATCAACCTGCTTATATCTTCCCACCTCTAGTTCTTCTTCCGAGAGTGATCTCTAAGATCATCATGGAACAATTGTTTATGTTGCTGGTGGCTCCAGCATGGCCCCACAGATTTTGGTATGCGGATCTTGTTCGGATGTCCAGTTGCCAACCTTGACCACTTCCGTTAAGGCCGGACCTACTGTCTCAAGGTCCGTTTTTCCATCAGGATTTCAAATCATTCAATTTGAAGGTATGGAAATTGAACGCTTAGTATTAAGTCATAGAGGTTTCTCTGACTCAGAAATTAATACTATGTTACAAGCTCATAATTCTGTCTCTAGGAAGATTTATTATCCAGTTTGGAAGACTTACATTTCATAGTGTTCTTCTCATAAATTTTCTTGGCATTCTTTTAGAATTCCTAGAATTTTACAGTTTCTCCAGGATGGTTTGGATAGGGGTTTGTCTGCAAGTTCCTTGAAGGGGCAAATCTCTGCTCTTTCAGTTTTATTTCACAGAAAGATTGCTAAACTTCCTGATATTCACTGTTTTGTACAGTCTTTAGTGCATATTAAGCCCGTCATTAAATCAATTTCTTCTCCTTGGAGTCTTAATTTGGTTTTGAAGGCATTAAAGGCTCCTCCGTTTGGGCCTATGCACTCTTTGGAAATTAAACTACTTTCTTGGAAAGTGTTGTTCCTTTTGGCCATCTCTTCTACTAGAAGAGTGTCTGAGCTATCTGCTCTTTCTTGTGAATCTCCTTTTCTGCTTTTTCATCAGGATAAGGCGGTTTTGTGGACTTCATTTGAATTTTTACCTAAGGTTGTGAATTCTAACAACATTAGTAGAGAAATTGTTGTCCCTTCCTTGTGTCCTAATCCTAAGAATCCTTTGGAAAGATCCTTACATTCTTTGGATGTGGTAAGAGCTTTGAAATATTATGTTGAAACTACTTAAGATTTCAGGAAGACTTCTAGTCTATTTGTTATATTTTCTGGTCCTAGGAAAGGTTAGAAGGCCTCTGCTATTTCCTTCTCTGCTTCTTGGTTAAAGCTTTTGATCCTTCAAGCTTATTTGGAGTCGGGTCAAGCCCCGCCTCAGAGAATTACAGCTCATTCTACTAGATCAGTCTCCACTTCATGGGCTTTTCAGAATGAAGCTTCAGTTGATCAGATTTGCCAAGCAGCTACTTGTTCCTCTTTGCATACATTTACTAAATTCTACCGTTTTGATGTATTTGCTTCTTCTGAAGCAGTTTTGATAGAAAAGTTCTTCAGGCAGCTGTTTCAGTTTGATTCTTCTGCTGATGTTTTAAGTTTTTCTTTTCTTCATGAGAATAACTTATATTTTGGGTTGTGGATTAATTTTTCAGCATATGGCTGTTTATTTTTATCCCTCCCTCTCTAGTGACTCTTGCGTGCAGTTCCACATCTTGGGTATTTGATATCCCATACATCACTAGCTCATGGACTCTTGCCAATTACATGAAAGAAAACAATTTATGTAAGAACTTACCTGATAAATTCATTTCTTTCATATTGGCAAGAGTCCATGAGGCCCACCCTTTTTTATGGTGGTAATGATTTTTTTTGTATAAAGCACAATTATTCCAAATTTCTTTGATGCTTTTTACTCCTTTTTTTGTCCCCCACTACTTGGCTATTCGTTAAACTGAATTGTGGGTGTGGCGAGGGGTGTATTTATAGGCATTTTGAGGTTTAGGAAACTTTGCCCCTCCTGGTAGGGTTGTATATCCCATACGTCACTAGCTCATGGACTCTTGCCAATATGAAAGAAATGAATTTATCAGGTAAGTTCTTACATAAATTATGTTTTTCGCTGCAGTTTTAGTGCGATGTTGCCCAAATTCTTTTCTGCACTGTCGTTTTGTTCCATTCCAGGAATGAATATTCATATCTTTTAGTGAAGCAAAGAATTTGTGATATTTACCTTCAAATACCCAGGGCAGAAATTTAATTTTTAACTGCTCACTTGTAACATTCATTATAGATAAAGCATTTTCAAAGGCCTCTAAGTGGTCAATTATGGAAGTGGTCCCTCTTTTGGAAAATGGGCATACTGCGTTCTTTAGGAATTTAATTATTGTAGGGGTGTCATACACTTTATTAAGTACATTACTGGATTTCATTGGGAACTTATTGTTTGAGTTAGAGCACCTTTTATCTGTCCTATCTTTACTATGCTGAAATTTCACCTGTGCATTTTTAAATTTGCTGTCTGAGAAGCTAGCCCCCCTTCTGACCCGCTATAGTAACTGACCTCTTCCTCTGAGGTGTAATAATCATCTTGTCCTCCAGAGTTAGGTAATTGCCTAAGGGGAAAAGTTATCTCTGCTCCTGAATTAGGGCTATAATTTGGGTACTTTTGTCTATCCTCCCGCCTGGTATTTTGAAACTCATTTCTGACCCAGTCCTTAAGTGAGTTAATCATTTCAGCATTAGTGTTATTACTCAAAGGTTCCTTATTGCTGCTGATTTGTCCTTTTAATTCATTTATTTCTTGTTCATATCCTATTTCAGCCCCACGATATCTAGCTTTTAAAGTTTTATTTTCATTTTGGCATTTTTCGTAGTCTTCTTCTAAAGCTTTAAATTCAGCAACTAATTTCTGATTATATTTATTTAAGGCAGAAACCTTTTTATTAGCTTCTAGAACCTCTACCTTTCCGTTAATAAAGAATTCTTCAAATTCTCGTAATGAATAATTTTCATCCCTTAGCTGTCCTAATTGTCTGTCTTGTCCTGCCATTTGGCTAGACATCTCACAGCTCAAATACATTAGGATCGGCCAAGTTTTGAAAATTAAATCATCACGCCCTCTAAATTCTGTGCATTTACTAAGTTGCAGTAAAATTTGGTATAATTCACCATCTTCAACCCACATATCTTTAACTAAATCTTTGGCCTTAGCTTTCCACTCCTTAATATACATGGAGACATCGTCCCCAATATCAAGCTTGCTCACGAGGTGGCATATGGCTTTGAATCTAAGAGTTTCTGCCCAAGTCATTTCATGAACAGAGGATTTTGGGGAGGGCACATTTTCATTGTATACAGAAATGCTAGCGTTACTTTTTGCTGAAGACATAGCTATTTTAGTGTTGTACTTAATAAGATAAAAACGCTAATACAATTTTGACCAATAAGAGAGAGAAAAAAAAATTATATTTTCAAAAATATCAATTTTGAAATATGAAAAATTAATATTTCATCAATTTTTTTCAAAATTTGTTTTTAATAATATTTTAAGATATTAATATTAACTTTGAAATATTTAATCACAGTAACAAAAATGAATAATAAAAATGTATTTTTTTTTTACAAATTTTTTTTTTTTTCTTATTTTTTTTTTAATAATAATGTCTATTTACTACAAGTATATTATATCAATATGATAAATATTAATAATATCTCAGCAGTGCCTCCAAATAATATGTCAGTATATGGCCGGGTTATAATACAATATATTTAATAATTATTCTTTAAAATAAGACCCCAATAAAATGCATATACAAAACCTTAAAATTAATATAAATTCCTAAGTTATTTTTTATTAGTTAATATTTATAGACACATTGAAATATATTTGTAGGAACCAGAATATGAATCAAACTATACACGTTTAACTATTATAATATGTTATGCAAAGATCATAAAAGTTTCCTTATTCACACAAGTCTCTCAAATCAGAGTTGCATTTAAAATACCACAATAAGATATACAAGAATCTGAGCCACTAACATTCAAGCAGTACAATCAGCTATATAGCCACAATTTATTTTATATAATTCCAATTTAAAACATCAGAAATTGTATATATTATTTGTGCCAACAACTAAACTCCTATGCCAATTTATCTAAGCTGAAATAAATTCTTAGTTACTTACAATTAAGACCAATTCTAATACTGTATATATATATATTTGCAAAGATAAATTACTTAGCACTAAGGATTATTTTTAAAATACACAGGCTATGAAATATTAGTTTAAAATACAAATATGCTCTTTTAAGTCTGCTAATTACAGCAACAATGGATGTTTGTTTTAAAATTGTACCTATATTTATCAACCTCTTATACTTTATCAAATCGATATTTTGAATGTGGAAAAGCAAGGGTTGCTATTTTGCCTTTTAGTAACTGTATTTCAAACGCAGCCAATTTCAGTTACCAGTTAGCAGACAGACAGCAGCCTTCTCTTACAATCCTATGCTTGGGGTTTTATCATGTGATATAACCCCACCCCTTTTTGTTCTTTATCATCATTTGTGAATTGGTTTAGGAAGCCCTTCTAGCTGAACATCTCATTGGACACCTGGGAGGTCTTATCCGATTGGCCTAGGGAAATTTCATTTTTAACAGTCAATGGCTTTTTGGCTTTAATACTGGATTTTGGCCATCGGGGGCAGCAGACAGACACATTACAGATTGTATATTTTTAATATGTACAGTATAATTTGATATTAATAAACTTTGTGTTTAATATTCATAGAATCATATAGTGCTATTTTCTCTGATCACTTCAATATCAGACATAAGCATATTTTTAATAATCATATTAATAAAGAATTTATACTACTAACTATTATCTTAAAATCCATTTAAAAATATCTTTGGCTATTTCCTTTTATTCATATAAAACCACAGCATATCTCATATTCAGTACACCTCCCATTGGGGCAACCACAGGTCTACTCGCTATATGCCTGGAAAATAAAGAAACAGATTATTAAAATTGGCCATATTAAATCCTTAAAAACGTTGTATGTTTAAAGAAAAATACATATGATTTCTAGGTTTTCAGCTATTCATATTTAATATGTGTCTGAATATATATGTTCATTTGAGTAATTCCATATATTCATACAAAATACAGCAGATTAAACATTGTTATATAGTATTTAAATTATGCAGGCTGTAGTTTAAAAATGAATTTAATGGCTACAATGCAAACCATGTGCTTTTGCATAGCCAAACTTCCATTGTCTAGAATTTGTGGATTCAAAAACAATAGGGGGCCCTTAACATCTTTGCATACCTTTAGGCCATGTCTGTTTATTATTTACAGGATCTGATAAGTTATCATTATCTTGGGCAGGAAATCAACTTCAAACAGAGCAGTCACATGGTGACATCTTCTTTCAAAATAACTGTCTGATCTGATTATACCACATGTATTTTCTTTGATCTCACCTGAATGCATTGTAATCAGGAAAGGGAATCCTCACGCTTGATCCAAGATTTATAATATACAAAATATACATGGCCATTTCTTTTGAAGCAATTTGCCTTTCTTTGAAATGACAGTCTGAGATTAACTAGGCCAATTGTCTTTTCTAAGATTACTTTGAAAACAATTTCTTTTGATCATTGGGACACAGGCTTATGCTGTATCTTGTGTACTCAAAAGAAGTGGGTGCTAAATTACACACATTGGGGCATATGTATCAAGCTCCATATGGAACTTGATGCCCCGTGTTTCTGGCGAGTCAGACTCGCCAGAAACAGCAGTTATGAAGCAGCAGTCACAAAGACCGCTGCTCCATAACTTGTCCGCCTGCTCTGAGCAGGCGGACACACATCACCGGAAATCAACCCGATCGAGTATGATTGGGTTGATTGACACCCCCTGCTGGCGGCCTATTGGCCGTGAGTCAGCAGGGGGCAGCGTTGCACCAGCATCTCTTGTGAGCTGCTGGTGCAATGCTGAATACGGTGAGCGTATTGCTCGCTGTATTCAGCGAAGTCTGGCGGACCTGATCCGCACTGTCGGATCAGGTCCGCCAGACTTTGATAACTTGGGGCCAATGACATTTTCTTTCATGTAATTAACAAGAGTCCATGAGCTAGTGACGTATGGGATATACATTCCTACCAGGAGGGGCAAAGTTTCCCAAACCTTAAAATGCCTATAAATACACCCCTCACCACACCCACAAATCAGTTTTACAAACTTTGCCTCCAAGGGAGGTGGTGAAGTAAGTTTGTGCTAGATTCTACGTTGATATGCGCTCCGCAGCAAGTTGGAGCCCGGTTTTCCTCTCAGCGTGCAGTGAATGTCAGAGGGATGTGAGGAGAGTATTGCCTATTGAATGCAGTGATCTCCTTCTACGGGGTCTATTTCATAAGGTTCTCTGTTATCGGTCGTAGAGATTCATCTCTTACCTCCCTTTTCAGATCGACGATATACTCTTATATTTACCATTTCCTCTACTGATTCTCGTTTCAGTACTGGTTTGGCTTTCTACAAACATGTAGATGAGTGTCCTGGGGTAAGTAAGTCTTATTTTCTGTGACACTCTAAGCTATGGTTGGGCACTTTATTTATAAAGTTCTAAATATATGTATTCAAACATTTATTTGCCTTGACTCAGAATGTTCAACTTTCCTTATTTCCAGACAGTCAGTTTCATGTTTGGGATTATGCTTTAAATTATCATATTTTTTCTTACCTCAAAAATTTGACTTTTTTCCCTGTGGGCTGTTAGGCTCGCGGGGGCTGAAAATGCTTCATTTTATTGCGTCATTCTTGGCGCGGACTTTTTTGGCGCAAAAATTCTTTTCCGTTTCCGGCGTCATACGTGTCGCCGGAAGTTGCGTCATTTTTGACGTTATTTTGCGCCAAAAATGTCGGCGTTCCGGATGTGGCGTCATTTTTGGCGCCAAAAGCATTTAGGCGCCAAATAATGTGGGCGTCTTATTTGGTGCCAAAAAATATGGGCGTCGCTTTTGTCTCCACATTATTTCAGTCTCATTTTTCATTTGCTTCTGGTTGCTAGAAGCTTGATGTTTGGCATTTTTTTCCCATTCCTGAAACTGTCTTATAAGGAATTTGATCTATTTTGCTTTATATGTTGTTTTTTCTCTTACATATTGCAAGATGTCTCACGTTGCATCTGAGCCAGAAGATACTACAGGAAAACCTCTGCCTGCTGGATCTACCAAAGCTAAGTGTATCTGCTGTAAACTTTTGGTAGCTATTCCTCCAGCTGTTGTTTGTAATAATTGTCATGACAAACTTGTTAAAGCAGATAATATTTCCTTTAGTGATGTACCATTGCCTGTTGCAGTTCCCTCAACATCTAAGGTGCAGAATGTTCCTGATAACATAAGAGATTTTGTTTCTGAATCCATAAAGAAGGCTTTGTCTGTTATTTCTCCTTCTAGTAAACGTAAAAAGTCTTTTAAATCTTCTCTCTCTACAGATGAATTTTTAAATGAACACCATCATTCTGATTCTTTGGACTCTTCTGGTTCAGAGGATTCTGTCTCAGAGATTGATGCTGATAAATCTTCATATTTATTTAAGATGGAATTTATTCGCTCTTTACTTAAAGAAGTACTAATTGCTTTAGAAATAGAGGATTCTAGTCCTCTTGATACTAATTCTATACGTTTGGATAAGGTTTTTAAAGCTCCTGCGGTTATTCCAGAAGTCTTTCCTGTTCCTAATGCTATTTCTGCAGTAATTGCTAAGGAATGGGATAAATTGGGTAATTCATTTACTCCTTCTAAACGTTTTAAGCAATTATATCCTGTTCCGCCTGACAGGTTAGAATTTTGGGACAAAATCCCTAAAGTTGATGGGGCTATTTCTACCCTTGCTAAACGTACTACCATTCCTACGTCAGATGGTACCTCGTTTAAGGATCCTTTAGATAGAAAAATTGAATCTTTTCTAAGAAAAGCTTATCTATGTTCAGGTAATCTTCTTAGACCTGCTATATCATTGGCTGATGTTGCTGCAGCTTCAACTTTTTGGTTGGAAACTCTAGCGCAACAAGTAACAAATCGTGATTCTCATGATATTATTATTCTTCTCCAGCATGCTAATAATTTCATCTGTGATGCCATTTTTGATATTATTAGAGTTGATGTTAGATTTATGTCTCTGGCTATCTTAGCCAGAAGAGCTTTATGGCTTAAGACTTGGAATGCTGATATGGCTTCTAAATCAACTCTACTTTCCATTTCTTTCCAGGGAAACAAATTATTTGGTTCTCAGTTGGATTCTATTATTTCAACTGTTACTGGTGGGAAAGGAACTTTTTTACCACAGGATAAAAAGTCTAAGGGTAAAAACAGGGCTAACAATCGTTTTCGTTCCTTTCGTTTCAACAAAGAACAAAAGCCTGATCCTTCGTCCTCAGGAGCAGTTTCAGTTTGGAAACCATCTCCAGTCTGGAATAAATCCAAGCCTGCTAGAAAGGCAAAGCCTGCTTCTAAGTTCACATGAAGGTACGGCCCTCATTCCAGTTCAGCTGGTAGGGGGCAGGTTACGTTTTTTCAAAGAAATTTGGATCAATTCTGTTCACAATCTTTGGATTCAGAACATTGTTTCAGAAGGGTACAGAATTGGTTTCAAGATGAGACCTCCTGCAAAGAGATTTTTTCTTTCCCATGTCCCAGTAAATCCAGTGAAAGCTCAAGCATTTCTGTATTGTGTTTCAGATCTAGAGTTGGCTGGAGTAATTATGCCAGTTCCAGTTCCGGAACAGGGGATGGGGTTTTATTCAAATCTCTTCATTGTACCAAAGAAGGAGAATTCCTTCAGACCAGTTCTGGATCTAAAATTATTGAATCGTTATGTAAGGATACCAACGTTCAAGATGGTAACTGTAAGGACTATATTGCCTTTTGTTCAGCAAGGGAATTATATGTCCACAATAGATTTACAGGATGCATATCTGCATATTCCGATTCATCCAGATCATTATCAGTTCCTGAGATTCTCTTTTCTAGACAAGCATTACCAATTTGTGGCTCTACCGTTTGGCCTTGCTACAGCTCCAAGAATTTTCACAAAGATTCTCGGTGCCCTTCTGTCTGTAATCAGAGAACAGGGTATTGTGGTATTTCCTTATTTGGACGATATCTTGGTACTTGCTCCGTCTTTACATTTAGCAGAGTCTCATACGAATCGACTTGTGTTGTTTCTTCAAGATCATGGTTGGAGGATCAATTTACCAAAAAGTTCTTTGATTCCTCAAACAAGGGTAACCTTTCTGGGTTTCCAGATAGATTCAGTGTCCATGACTTTGTCTTTAACAGACAAGAGACGTCTAAAATTGATTACAGCCTGTCGAAACCTTCAGTCTCAATCATTCCCTTCGGTAGCCTTATGCATGGAAATTCTAGGTCTTATGACTGCTGCATCGGACGCGATCCCCTTTGCTCGTTTTCACATGCGACCTCTTCAGCTCTGTATGCTGAACCAATGGTGCAGGGATTACACGAAGATATATCAATTAATATCTTTAAAACCGATTGTTCGGCACTCTCTAACGTGGTGGACAGATCACCATCGTTTAATTCAGGGGGCTTCTTTTGTTCTTCCGACCTGGACTGTAATTTCAACAGATGCAAGTCTCACAGGTTGGGGAGCTGTGTGGGGATCTCTGACGGCACAAGGAGTTTGGGAATCTCAGGAGGTGAGATTACCGATCAATATCTTGGAACTCCGTGCAGTTTTCAGAGCTCTTCAGTTTTGGCCTCTTCTGAAGAGAGAATCGTTCATTTGTTTTCAGACAGACAATGTCACAACTGTGGCATACATCAATCATCAAGGAGGGACTCACAGTCCTCTGGCTATGAAAGAAGTATCTCGAATTTTGGTTTGGGCGGAATCCAGCTCCTGTCTAATCTCTGCGGTTCATATCCCAGGTGTAGACAATTGGGAAGCGGATTATCTCAGTCGCCAAACGTTGCATCCGGGCGAATGGTCTCTTCACCCAGAGGTATTTCTTCAGATTGTTCAAATGTGGGGGCTCCCAGAGATAGATCTGATGGCCTCTCATCTAAACAAGAAACTTCCCAGGTATCTGTCCAGATCCCGGGATCCTCAGGCGGAGGCAGTGGATGCATTATCACTTCCTTGGAAGTATCATCCTGCCTATATCTTTCCGCCTCTAGTTCTTCTTCCAAGAGTAATCTCCAAGATTCTGAGGGAATGCTCGTTTGTTCTGCTAATAGCTCCGGCATGGCCTCACAGGTTTTGGTATGCGGATCTTGTCCGGATGGCATCTTGCCAACCATGGACTCTTCCGTTAAGACCAGACCTTCTGTCACAAGGTCCTTTTTTCCATCCGGATCTGAAATCCTTAAATTTAAAGGTATGGAGATTGAACGCTTGATTCTTGGTCATAGAGGTTTCTCTGACTCCGTGATTAATACTATGTTACAGGCTCGTAAATCTGTATCTCGAGAGATATATTATAGAGTCTGGAAGACTTATATTTCTTGGTGTCTTTCTCATCATTTTTCTTGGCATTCTTTTAGAATACCGAGAATTTTACAGTTTCTTCAGGATGGTTTAGATAAGGGTTTGTCCGCGAGTTCTTTGAAAGGACAAATCTCTGCTCTTTCTGTTCTTTTTCACAGAAAGATTGCTATTCTTCCTGATATTCATTGTTTTGTACAAGCTTTGGTTCGTATAAAACCTGTCATTAAGTCAATTTCTCCTCCATGGAGTTTGAATTTGGTTCTGGGAGCTCTTCAAGCTCCTCCGTTTGAACCTATGCATTCATTGGACATTAAATTACTTTCTTGGAAAGTTTTGTTCCTTTTGGCCATCTCTTCTGCTAGAAGAGTTTCTGAATTATCTGCTCTTTCGTGTGAGTCTCCTTTTCTGATTTTTCATCAGGATAAGGCGGTGTTGCGAACTTCTTTTGAATTTTTACCTAAAGTTGTGAATTCCAACAACATTAGTAGAGAAATTGTGGTTCCTTCATTATGTCCTAATCCTAAGAATTCTAAGGAGAAATCATTGCATTCTTTGGATGTTGTTAGAGCTTTGAAATATTATGTTGAAGCTACGAAATCTTTCCGTAAGACTTCTAGTCTATTTGTTATCTTTTCCGGTTCTAGGAAAGGCCAGAAAGCTTCTGCCATTTCTTTGGCATCTTGGTTGAAATCTTTAATTCATCTTGCCTATGTTGAGTCGGGTAAAATTCCGCCTCAAAGAATTACAGCTCATTCTACTAGGTCAGTTTCTACTTCCTGGGCGTTTAGGAATGAAGCTTCGGTTGACCAGATCTGCAAAGCAGCAACTTGGTCCTCTTTGCATACTTTTACTAAATTCTACCATTTTGATGTATTTTCTTCTTCTGAAGCAGTTTTTGGTAGAAAAGTTCTTCAGGCAGCGGTTTCAGTTTGAATCTTCTGCTTATGTTTTTTGTTAAACTTTATTTTGGGTGTGGATTATTTTCAGCAGGAATTGGCTGTCTTTATTTTATCCCTCCCTCTCTAGTGACTCTTGTGTGGAAAGATCCACATCTTGGGTAGTCATTATCCCATACGTCACTAGCTCATGGACTCTTGTTAATTACATGAAAGAAAACATAATTTATGTAAGAACTTACCTGATAAATTCATTTCTTTCATATTAACAAGAGTCCATGAGGCCCACCCTTTTTTGTGGTGGTTATGATTTTTTTGTATAAAGCACAATTATTCCAATTCCTTATTTTATATGCTTCGCACTTTTTTTCTTATCACCCCACTTCTTGGCTATTCGTTAAACTGATTTGTGGGTGTGGTGAGGGGTGTATTTATAGGCATTTTAAGGTTTGGGAAACTTTGCCCCTCCTGGTAGGAATGTATATCCCATACGTCACTAGCTCATGGACTCTTGTTAATATGAAAGAAATGAATTTATCAGGTAAGTTCTTACATAAATTATGTTATTTTAACAACCATTTTAACAACTTTCCAATTTACCTCCATTAACAAAATGTGCACAGTCTTTTTATATTTAAACTTTGAGTCACCAGCTCCTACTGAGCATGTGCAAGAATAAGTGTGTATGCATTTGTGATTGGCTGATGGCTGTCACATGGTACATGGGAGTGGAAATAGACATAACTTTTAAAATTGTCAGGAAAAAAATCTACTACTCATTTGACATTTAGATGAAGTGCTATTGCATTGTCTTGGTATCTTGCATTTGTTGATTATGCAAATCTACTGTGTTGACTTGTCCTTTAATAGACAGTGGGTCATATACCATAGATAAAATTCCATTATTAGATAGTGGGCCATATACCATAGATAGCGTTCATCAATAGATAGTAGGCCATATACCATAGATAACATTCCATCATTAAATAATTGGCCACATACCATAGATACAATTTCATTATTAGATAGTAGGCCATATACCATAAATAACATTCGATCATTAGATAGTGGGCCATATAGCATAGATAGCATTTCATCATTAGATAGTGGGCCACATACCATAGATACAATTTCATTATTAGATAGTAGGCCATATACCATAAATAACATTCGATCATTAGATAGTGGGCCATATAGCATAGATAGCATTTCATCATTAGATAGTGGGCCATATACCATAGAAAACAATCCATTAATAGATAGTGGGGCATATACAATATATAGTGTTCCATATCTAAATAGTGGGCCACATACCATATATAAAGTTTTATTGTAGGCCATATACCATAGATAAAGTTCCATCATTAGATAGTGTGCCACATACCATAGATAATGTTCCACCATTAGACAGCAAGCCATATACCAAATATATCATTTCATCATTAGACAGTGGGATTTATACCATAGATAACGTTCCATCAATAGATAGAGGGCCACATACCATAGTTAATGTTTCAATCCCAATGATTTTTGAAAACATCCATAAGTTAAGGCTATAGTTTAGCAAATTTATAGATTGTGTAAGTGGATTTTAGTGAAAAAGTTGCATTATTGAATAATTGTATTAAATGCCCATTGTCTGTGCCTGTCCATTTGTCAGTATGGAGTGCAGTTTTAGGGACACATTTCAAAAAAGGACATTACAGAATTGGAAAATGTTTTGAGAAGGGACAAGAAAACTAATAAGGACAATGGATGATTTGAACTAGCTCAGTTTGCTTAATTAAATAGAAGCTTGAGAGGTGATATGACTACTTTATACAAATATGTTCAAGTCCCATACACAGAGTTGGTAAAAGTGCTTTTTATTGCAAGGCAGTTGTTTATGACAAGAGGTCAGACTTTCAGGCTAGAGGAAAGGAACATAAGAGATATGATTGTAATTATTGAGTTCGCTTTGTAATTGTATTAATGTAAGTACAACTGGTAACTTCTTGATAATAAATTAGGTAGGGTCTGCATAGGTTGAACTCAATGGACTTCTGTCATCTTTTAACCTCAGCTACTTTGTTACTATGTTACTATGCTACATCCAGCACTTGGTCTGTCTAGAAATAGACCTATAGCGTCATTTACAAATAGCTGGCGTTGCTTACAGAATTATAAAATGAAAGGAAACAAAACAATGGAGAATCTAATAAATGTGTTTTTTTTTCTAACCCAGGCTGTGACAGAGATGTGAGAAACAATTTATGGATATATGTTTTATTGGGGAATCTCTTACGTGGAATTGGAGAAGCACCAATTCAGCCTTTAGGAATTTCCTATATCGATGACTTTGCCAGTGAAGACAATGCTGCACTATATATAGGTAACTGTAATTCATCTTTATTTCACTAGACTAACAAGCGATCAGATTTGCTATATTTACAATATTATTGTTTGATGGGAAACCTTAATAGCCAATAAAAATCAAGGAATGACACTTTTATTTTTATTAAATATTTTCTAAACATCAAGTTTTCATGTTGTGTGAAATATAGGTGATCTAAATAACAGACAAATCAAGTCAGTGTAACAATCCCAGCCTGCACTAGTGCTGACCATATACACAATGTTGCCTCACTGGCTCTCAAATAGCTCAAGGTATTTTTGTGTCAGACACTTAAAGGGAGCATACAAAAGTGTTTCAATGTACTTTTATTGCCAAATTGACATGCATGTGACTTGCACAATGTATGTATAAGATTGTTATAAACACAGCTGCCATATAGTGCTCAAGTCACATGCACGCTCCTGAGCCTTTATCAGTATGCTCTCATGGAATGTAACTAAGGTTAAAAAAAATATGACCAAGAAATAGAGGAAATTTTACAATAGAAGTAAATTGTCTTTTTTTTAATTATATACTTTATCTGTTACCCTTCCCATCGACCAGTGGGTTTGCCTATAGGGTATATTATGCTGTCCATAAACCAAAGGGTGTGTCATTGTTTTATGTTTCCCTGCCCATAGACCAATGGGTGTGCTTATAAGGCATGTTACCCTGCCCATAGGTCAATGAGTTTGATTCTAGGGTATGTTACCTGCTCATAAACCAGTAAATGAGCTGATAGGGTATGTTACCTTACCCATAGGTCAGTGAGTGTGTCTATAGTGTGTTACTCTGCCCATAGACCTGTGGGTTTGCCTATAGTTTATGCTACCCTGCCCACAGACCAGTGGGTGTTCCTATAGGGTATGTTTCCCTGCCCATAGACCAATGGGTGTGATTATAGGGGCATGTTACCTGCTCATAGACCAGTCAATATGCCTATAGGGTATGCTATCTTACCCAAAGGCCAGTGGGTGTGTCTATAGTGTATGCTACCCTGGCCACAGACTTGTGGGCGTGCCTATAGTGTATGTTACCCTGCCCATAGACCCATGGGTATGCCTATAGCATATGCTACCCTGCCCATAGACCATTAAGTGTGTCTATAGGGTATGCTACCCTACCCATAGACCATTAGGTGTGTCTTTAGGGTATGTTACCCTGCCCATAGACCAATGGGTGTGCTTATAGCATGTGTTACCCTGCCCATAGACCAATGGACACACCTATAGGTTATATTACACCTGCCCATAGACCATTGGGTGTTCCTATAGGGTATGTTAACTTTTCCATAGTCCAATGGGTGTTCCTATAGAGTAACCCTGCCCATAGACCAGTGAGTGAGCCCATAGTGTATGTTACCCTGGCTACAGACCAGTGGGTATGCTTATAGTGTATGTTACCCAGCCCATAGACCAATGGGTGTTTCTGTAGGGTTTGTTACCCTGCACATAGACCAGTGGGTGTTCCTATAGAGTAAACCTGCCCATAGACCAGTGAGTGAGTCCATAGTGTATGTTACCCTGGCCACATGCCAGTGGGTATGCCTATAGTGTATGTAACCCTGCCCACAGACCCATGGGTATATCTATAGCATATATGTTACCCTGCCCATAGACCAAAGGGTGTTTCTGTAGGATTTAATACCCTGCCCATAGACCAATGGGTGTGACTATAGGGTATGTTACCCTGGCCATAGACTACTGGATGTGCCTATAGGGTATGATAGACTGCCCGTAGACTAAGGGCTATTCCTATAGGAAATGTTACCCAGCCCATAGACCAATGGTTGTGACTATAGAGTATATCACCCTGCCCATAGACCAGTGGATGTGCCTATAGGGTATGTTACACTGCCCATAAACAAATACGTGTTCCTATAGGGTATGTTACCCATCCCATAGATTAATGGTTGTGCCAATAGGGTATATTACCCTGCCCATAGACCAATGGGTGTGTTTATAGCATATGTTACCCCACCCATAAACCAGTGGGTGTTCTTATAGAGTATGTTACCCTCCACATAGACCATTGGTATGTGCCTATAGGGTATGTTATCCCATGCATACACCAATGGGTGTGCATGTAATGTATGTTACCCTGCCCATAGACCAGTTGCTCTGTCTCTAGGGAAAGTAACCCTGTCCATAGAACAATAGTTGTGATTATGGGGTAAGTTACCCTGCCAATAGACCAATGGGTGTGACTATAGCATATGTTACCCTGCCCAAAGACCAATGGTTGTGCATATAGGGTATGTTACAAAGAAAGTAGGGGTGTGCAACAGCGCTAGATGGGTACCAACAGATAAGGAATATCTCCTACATAGAGACATAAAGGTATTTAATCTTTGGCGCCACTAATGGCTAAATATAATTTGAGTACCAGGCTAATGTATATAATAAAAAACAGTTAAAAATTAAAAACAGGATGCGCTAATTTTGAATCCAAATGCAAGTGTAACCAAAGCAATTTGTCAATGCAACAAATCCTAGACTCATAAGCGCAACATAAATACAAGGGCCACCTGTATGAGGAGTCGCTACAATGTAGCTAATGAAGGATGTAACTGGCCTATGTAGAATGACCACTGACGACTAACAACAGAAATGTATGTCAAACAAATGACTATCTACACGTCAGATAAGAACTAAAGGGACACTCAATCAAAATTAAACTTCCATTATTCAGATAGAGCATGCAATTTTAAACAACTTTCTAATTTACTTCCATTAACAAAATGTGCACAGTCTTTTTATATTTAAACTTTTTGAGTCACTAGCTCCTACTGAGCATGTGCAAGAATAAGTGTGTATGTATTTGTGAATGGCTGATGGCTGTCACATGGTACGTGTATGCATTTGGGATTGGCTGATGGCTGTCACATGGTACAGGGGGAGTGGAAAAAGACAACTTTTAAAATTGTCAGAAAAAAAATCTACTACTCATTTGAAGTTCAGACTAAGTGCTATTGCATTGTCTTGTTATCTTGCATTTGTTGATTATGGAAATCTACAGTGTTGACTGGTCATTAAGCTTATCACTATAGGATTAGCTTCAGAAGTAGCGAACAAAAATCAGTGTAGTATCATAAATACAATACTGCTAGATCTTTTAATGAAAAACAACTTTATAAAATACTGTTAAAAATAATAAAAATAAAAAGTTAAAAACATTCACATATGTAAATACATGGTTCACCTTAAAGGGACAGTCTAGTCCAAAATAAACTTTCATGATTCAGATAGAGAATGTAATTTTAAACAATTTTCCAATTTACTTTTGTCACCAATTTTGCTTTGTTCTCTTGGTATTCTTAGTTGAAAGCTAAACTTAGGAGGTTCATATGCTAATTTCTAAGCCCTTGAAGGCCGCCTCTGCTCTCAGGTCATTTTGACAGTTTTTCACCACTAGAGGGTGTTAGTTCATGTGTGTCATATAGATAACACTGTGCTCACGCACTTAGAGTTCCAGAGAGCCAGCTCTGATTGGCTAACATGGATGTCTGAAATAAGGGGTCAGTCTGCAGAGGTTTAGATACAAGGTAATCACAAAGGTAAAAAGTACATTAATATAACAGTGTTGGTTATGCAAAACTAGGGAATGGATAATAAAGGCATTATCTATATTTTTAAACAATAACAATTCTTGTGTAGACTGTCCCTTTAACATCATAAGGGGAATGACAGGTTGAGATGATAAAAGTTCAAATAAGTTTGTTGATTTCCAAGTTGATAAAAAAACAATGCAAAGCGTTCTGTGGATAGACAAATAGACAAGGGATCCTTATCGGAGTATGGCGACGTTTTTAACTTGAGGTGCTTTTAGCTACTTACACCATAAGTTGATGATAGCTGCTTTGCTCTAAAGAGATATTGAGGCCGAATTATCATATGTCAGAGTGCGGATCAGGTCCGACAGACATCGCTGAATGCGGAGAGCAATTTTCTCTCCGTATTCAGCATTGCACCAGCAGACTCGCCACCCCCTGCAGACTCCCGGCCAATGGGCCGCCAGCAGGGAGGTGTCAATCAACCTGATCGTACTCTATCAGGTTGTATTGTGGTGATTCCTGTCCGCCTCATCAGAGCAAGCGGACAGGGTTACAGAGCAGCGCTCTTTAGACCGCTGCTCCATAACTTGTGTTTCTGGCGAGTCTGAAGACTCGCCAGAAACACGGGCCCACAAGCTCCATACGGAGCTTGATAAATGGGCCTCATTGTCCTTTCAATCCTTTTGCTTGTGTCCTCCGTTACCGGGACTTTACTTCGGCTTTCTCCTCAAACTGCTTTGTTTGTATGCGCCTCTGTAGTGACCCCTACGTGACAGGATAAGGGAGCACCTTTGGTTGTTCCGTGTGGAAACTTTTTGCAAGAAAACTGTTTTTAATTTGGGAGCCTGTACAGAACCTCTGAAAGGTCAGTGGTCATTCTACATAGGCCAGTTACTCCCTTCATTAGCTACATTGTAGTGACTCCTCATACAGGTGGCCCTTGTATTTATGTTGCGCTTATGAGTCTAGGATTTGTTGCATTGACATCTTGCTCTGGTTGCATTTGGATTAGAAATTAGCGCATCCTGTTTTTCATTTTTACTGTTTTTTATTGTATACATCAGCCTGGTACTCAAATTATATTTAACCATTAGTGGCACTACAGATTAATTACCTTTATGTCTGAGAACATATTAGTTTTTTTTCTTTTTTGCTATATAGGGTATGTTACCCTGCACATAGACCAGCGGGTGTGCCTATAGGATATTTTACTTTGCCCCTAGACCAATGGGTGTTCCTATAGGGTAACACTGCCCATAGACCAATGGGTGTTCCTCTAGGTTTTGTTACCCTGCCCATAGACTAGTGGGTATGACTATAGGGTTTGTTACCCTGGCTATAGACCAATGGGTGTGACTATATGATATGTTACCCTGGCCATAGACTAAAAAGTGTGCCTATAGCATATGTTACACTGCCCATAGACCAATGTGTGTTGTTACATGGTATATTTCCCTGCCCATAGACCAATGGGTGTGTCAAGGGTAGGTTAACCTTCCCATAGAGCAGTAACTGTGCTTAAAGGATATGTTAACCTGCCCATAGACCAGTGGGTAAGTCTATAGGGTATGTTACCCTGTCCATAGACCTATGGGTATGCCAATAGAGTATGTTACCCTGCCCCTAGACCAATGAGTGTGCCTATAGGGTATGTTACCCTGCCCATAGACCAAATGGGTGTGCCTATAGGGTATGTTACCCTGCCCATAGACCAAATGGGTGTGTCTATAGGGTATGTTACCCTGCCCATAGACCAAATGGGTGTGTCTATAGGGTATGTTACCCTGCCCATAGACCAAATGGGTGTGTCTATAGGGTATGTTACCCTGCCCATAGACCAAATGGGTGTGCCTATAGGGTATGTTACCCTGCCCATAGACCAAATGGGTGTGTCTATAGGGTATGTTACCCTGCCCATAGACCAAATGGGTGTGCCTATAGGGTATGTTACCCTGCCCATAGACCAAATGAGTGTGCCTATAGGGTATGTTACCCTGGCGTCTATCATTTTTAAAGTTGTCACAGTGCAAAAACATTGGGGTATCTTTGGTCTAAAGCAGACATCCTCAAACGTCACCCTCCAAAGGTTTTGGACCTACATTTCCCATTATGCTCAGCCAACATATCAGCTGGCTGAGCATCATGGGAAATGTAGTTCCAAAACCTCTGGAGGGCCAAGTTTGAGGATATCTGGTCTTAAGCATGTGATGGAATAATAATGTTTGCACAGTAGTCATCAACATTTCTGTTCAATTATTCATTTTCAGTGTGTGATAAAAACATAGTTAGGAGTTTTTCCCTTTAAATGCAGTTTTAGTGTGATGCTACAGGGCATGCTAGATGCACCAAATCATTACTGAATCAACCATAATTCTTACAAGTCAGTCCCTACTTTACATGTCCTTTGTTTTAGTACTTCAGGGAGAAGCTTAAGGTGGACAAATGGAAAATATAGACAATTCTATAAATGCTTTTCAACAATGGAGTAGACTCCTAAAGTCCTATCTCTGTTACCAATGACATTTGATTTCTCCAGAAAAGGAGAGCGCTAAAGACATACACATGGTACCTATAATACTTATTACTACGGAGGAGGCCGCTAAAGACATATACATGGTACCTATAATACTTTATTACTACAGAGGAGGATAAGGCAAGAGACATATACATGATACCGATAATATTTATTACTACAGAGGAGGAGAGCACTAGAGTCATATACATGGTACCTATAATATTTATTACTACAGAGGAGGAGAGCGACAGAGACATATACATGGTACCTATAATACTTATTACTACAGATGAGGAGAGCGCTAGAGACATATACATGGTACCTATAATACTTTATTACTACAGAGGAGGAGAGCACTAGAGACATATACATGGTACCTATAATATTTATTACTACATAGGTGGATAAGGCAAGAGACATATACATGATACCGATAATATTTATTACTACAGAGGAGGAGTCCGCTAAAGACATATACATGGTACCTATAATATTTATTACTACAGAGGAGGAGTCCGCTAAAGACATATACATGGTACCTATAATATTTATTACTACAGAGGAGGAGAGCGACAGAGACATATACATGGTACCTATAATACTTATTACTACAGATGAGGAGAGCGCTAGAGACATATACATGGTACCTATAATACTTTATTACTACAGAGGAGGAGAGCACTAGAGACATATACATGGTACCTATAATATTTATTACTACATAGGTGGATAAGGCAAGAGACATATACATGATACCGATAATATTTATTACTACAGAGGAGGAGTCCGCTAAAGACATATACATGGTACCTATAATATTTATTACTACAGAGGAGAGTCCGCTAAAGACATATACATGGTACCTATAATATTTATTACTACAGAGGAGAGTCCGCTAAAGACATATACATGGTACCTATAATATTTACTACTACAGAGGAGGAGAGTGACAGAGACATATACATGGTACCTATAATACTTATTACTACAGATGAGGAGAGCGCTAGAGACATATACATGGTACCTATAATATTTATTACTACATAGGTGGATAAGGCAAGAGACATATACATGATACCGATAATATTTATTACTACAGAGGAGGAGTCCGCTAAAGACATATACATGGTACCTATAATATTTATTACTACAGAGGAGGAGTCCGCTAAAGACATATACATGGTACCTATAATATTTATTACTACAGAGGAGGAGAGCGACAGAGACATATACATGGTACCTATAATACTTATTACTACAGATGAGGAGAGCGCTAGAGACTTATACATGGTACCTATAATATTTATTACTACAGAGGTGGATAAGGCAAGAGACATATACATGATACCGATAATATTTATTACTACAGAGGAGGAGAGCGCTAGAGTCATATACATGGTACCTATAATATTTATTACTTCAGAGGAGGAGAGTGCTAGAGACATATACATGGTACCTATAATATTTATTACTACAGAGGAGGAGTCCGCTAAAGACATATACATGGTACCTATAATATTTATTACTACAGAGGTGGATAAGGCAAGAGACATATACATGATACCGATAATATTTATTACTACAGAGGAGGAGAGCGCTAGAGTCATATACATGGTACCTATAATATTTATTACTACAGAGGAGAGTGCTAGAGACACATACATGGTACCTATAATATTTATTACTAGAGAGGAGGAGAGTGCTAGAGACACATACATGGTACCTATAATATTTATTACTAGAGAGGAGGAGAGTGCTAGAGACATATACATGGTACCTATAATATTTATTACTACAGAGGAGGAGAGCGCTAGAGACATATACATGGTACCTATAATATTTATTACTACAGAGGAGGAGAGCGCTAGAGACATATACATGGTACCTATATATTTATTACTACAGAGGAGGAGAGCGCTAGAGTCATATACATGGTACCTATAATATTTATTACTACAGAGGTGGATAAGGCAAGAGACATATACATGATACCGATAATATTTATTACTACAGAGGAGGAGAGCGCTAGAGACATATACATGGTACCTATAATATTTTATTACTACAGAGGAGGAGAGCGCTAGAGACATATACATGGTACCTATAATACTTATTACTACAGAGGAGGAGAGCGCTAGAGACATATACATGGTACCTATAATACTTTATTACTACAGAGGAGGAGAGCGCTAGAGTCATATACATGGTACCTATAATATTTATTACAACAGAGGAGGAGAGCGCTATAGACATATACATGGTACCTATAATACTTATTACTACAGAGGAGGAGAGCGCTATAGACATATACATGGTACCTATAATACTTATTACTACAGAGGAGGAGAGCGCTAGAGTCATATACATGGTACCTATAATATTTAGTACTACAGAGGAGGAGAGCACTAGAGACAAATACATGGTACCTATAATACTTTATTACTACAGAGGAGGAGAGCGCCAGAGACATATACATGGTACCTATAATATGTATTACTACAGAGGAGGAGAGCGCTATAGACCTATACATGGTACCTATAATACTTATTACTACAGAGGAGGAGAGCGCTAGAGTCATATACATGGTACCTATAATATGTATTACTACAGAGGAGGAGAGCGCTAGAAACATATACATGGTACCTATAATACTTTATTACTACTGAGGAGGAGAGCGCTAGAGACATATACATGGTACCTATAATACTTTATTACTACTGAGGAGGAGAGCGCTAGAGACATATACATGGTACCTATAATATTTATTACTACAGAGGAGGAGAGCGCTAGAGACACATACATGGTACCTATAATACTTATTACTACAGAGGAGGAGAGCGCTAGAGTCATATACATGGTACCTATAATATGTATTACTACAGAGGAGGAGAGCGCTAGAAACATATACATGGTACCTATAATACTTTATTACTACTGAGGAGGAGAGCGCTAGAGACATATACATGGTACCTATAATACTTTATTACTACTGAGGAGGAGAGCGCTAGAGACATATACATGGTACCTATAATATTTATTACTACAGAGGAGGAGAGCGCTAGAGACACATACATGGTACCTATAATACTTATTACTACAGAGGAGGAGAGCGCTAGAGACACATACATGGTACCTATAATACTTTATTACTACAGAGGAGGAGAGCGCTAGAGACATATACATGGTACCTATACATTTATTACTACAGAGGAGGAGAGCGCTAGAGTCATATACATGGTACTTATAATACTTATTACTACAGAGGAGGAGAGCGCTAGAGTCATATACATGGTACTTATAATACTTATTACTACAGAGGAGGAGAGCGCTAGAGTCATATACATGGTACCTATAATATTTATTACTACAGAGGAGGAGATCGCTAGAGACATATACATGGTACCTATAATATTTATTACTACAGAGGAGAGTGCTAGAGTCATATACATGGTACCTATAATATTTATTACTACAGAGGAGGAGAGCGCTAGAGACACATACATGGTACCTATAATACTTTATTACTACAGAGGAGGAGAGCGCTAGAGACACATACATGGTACCTATAATATTTATTACTACAGAGGAGAGTGCTAGAGACATATACATGGTACCTATAATATTTATTACTAGAGAGGAGGAGAGTGCTAGAGACATATACATGGTACCTATAATATTTATTACTACAGAGGAGGAGAGCGCTAGAGACATATACATGGTACCTATAATATTTATTACTACAGAGGAGGAGAGCGCTAAAGACATATACATGGTACCTATAATACTTTATTACTACAGAGGAGGAGAGCGCTAAAGAC
Organism: Bombina bombina; assembly: GCF_027579735.1. Lineage (NCBI taxonomy): Eukaryota > Metazoa > Chordata > Amphibia > Anura > Bombinatoridae > Bombina > Bombina bombina. Next base: position 1,140,834,092 of record NC_069504.1, on the reverse strand, counting down.
ATATACATGGTACCTATAATACTTATTACTACAGAGGAGGAGAGCGCTAGAGACATATACATGGTACCTATAATACTTATTACTACAGAGGAGGAGAGCGCTAGAGACATATACATGGTACCTATAATATTTATTACAACAGAGGAGGAGAGCGCTAGAAACATATACATGGTACCTATAATATTTATTACAACAGAGGAGGAGAGCGCTAGAGACACATACATGGTACCTATAATAATTTATTACTACAGAGGAGGAGAGCTCTAAAGACACATACATGGTACCTATAATACTTTATTACTACAGAGGAGGAGAGCGCTAAAGACATATACATGGTACCTATAATGTTTTATTACTACAGAGGAGGAGAGCGCTAGCGACATATACATGGTACCTATAATGCTTTATTACTACAGAGGAGGAGAGCGCTAGAGACATATACATGGTACCTATAATACTTATTACTACAAAGGAGGAGAGCGCTAGAGACATATACATGGTACCTATAATATTTATTACTACAGAGGAGGAGAGCGCTAGAGACATATACATGATACCTATATATTTATTACTACAGAGGAGGATAGTGCTAGAGACATATACATGATACCGATAATACTTATTACTACAGAGGAGGAGAGCGCTAGAGACATATAAATGGTACCTATAATGCTTTATTACTACAGAGGAGGAGAGCGCTAGAGACACATACATGGTACCTATAATACTTTATTACTACAGAGGAGGAGAGCGCTAAAGACATATACATGGTACCTATAATGCTTTATTACTACAGAGGAGGAGAGCGCTAGAGACACATACATGGTACCTATAATACTTATTACTACAGAGGAGGAGAGCGCCAGAGACATATACATGGTACCTATAATATTTATTACTACAGAGGAGGAGAGCGCTAGAGACATATACATGGTACCCATAATACTTATTACTACATAGGAGGAGAGCGCTAGAGACATATACATGGTACCTATAATATTTATTACTACAGAGGAGAGTGCTAGAGTCATATACATGGTACCTATAATATTTATTACTACAGAGGAGGAGAGCACTAGAGACATATACATGGTACCTATATATTTATTACTACAGAGGAGGAGAGCGCTAGCGACATATACATGGTACCTATAATGCTTTATTACTACAGAGGAGGAGAGCGCTAAAGACATATACATGGTACCTATAATGCTTTATTACTACAGAGGAGGAGAGCGCTAGAGACATATACATGGTACCTATAATACTTATTACTACAGAGGAGGAGAGCGCTAGCGACATATACATGGTACCTATAATGCTTTATTACTACAGAGGAGGAGAGCGCTAAAGACATATACATGGTACCTATAATGCTTTATTACTACAGAGGAGGAGAGCGCTAGAGACATATACATGGTACCTATAATACTTATTACTACAGAGGAGGAGAGCGCTAGAGACATATACATGGTACCTATAATACTTTTTACTACAGAGGAGGAGAGCGCTAGAGACATATACATGGTACCTATAATATTTATTACAACAGAGGAGGGGAGCGCTATAGACATATACATGGTACCTATAATACTTATTACAACAGAGGAGGAGAGCGCTATAGACATATACATGGTACCTATAATACGTATTACTGCAGAGGAGTTGAGCGCTAGAGACATATACATGGTACCTATAATATTTATTACTACAGAGGAGGAGAGCGCTAGAGACATATACATGGTACCTATAATATTTATTACTACAGAGGAGGATAGTGCTAGAGACATATACATGGTACCTATAATACTTTATTACTACAGAGGAGGAGAGCGCTAGCGACATATACATGGTACCTATAATGCTTTATTACTACAAAGGAGGATAGTGCTAGAGACATATACATGGTACCTATAATATTTATTACTACAGCGGAGGAGAGCGCTAGAGACATATACATGGTACCTATAATACTTTATTACTACAGACGAGGAGAGCGCTAAAGACATATACATGGTAGCTATCAGGGCCACCACTAGAAATTTTGGGGCCCCTGACTTAACCATTGATCAGCCCCCCCCCCCCCCCCCCCTCTGACATGTGCAATTTTTGACCAAGTGACTAAAACGTATATGCACTTTATTCTTAAGTGTCTATTTAAACTTGATAATGTTGTAAAGGTAGTAACATACACACACACAGACACACTCATACACTGAAACACACACACACACACACACACACACACACACACTCATACACTGAAACACACACACACACACTCACACATAAGGATTCACATATAGACACTCTAGCAGACACACAAAGAAACTCACTCAGACACAGACACACAAACAGACCCTCAGCACTTGTTTACATTGACCTGACAAGTAATGAGGTAAACTTCAGTTTTGTAAAAAAAGGAGATTTAGAAAACAAAATATGGTGTTCTGATTATCTTTTTTTAAAGGAAGATGCCAACTAAATGATGACAACAGCATGCAGTGGCTAAAATAAAGGGCCCTGAATTGCCTAAACAATAATTTAAAGGTTAAATGGTGGATTGGTGACTTCCGGAAAGGTTTCGTTAGTCTCAAAGTCTGTAGAAAGATGTGAATAATCAGTAGTATGGTCAAAATGTCCTAAAAAGGAACAGACAATGGACACACACACAAACTCAAACTTGCACATACACCCAAGAAAACACCGACAGAGACAGCCTCAGAAAACACACAAAGACAGACATACACAAACACAGAGAGAGACACCCAGTGAAAACACACAAAGACATAAACACACAGAGAGAACCACATAAAACACAGGAAGACATACATACAAACACCCTTACAGAGACACCTACAGAAAACACACACCCTCACAGAGACATCCACAGAAAACACAGACATACATACACACACACACACACCCTCACAGTGACATCCACAGAAAACAGACATACACACCCACCCTTACAGAGGCCTCCAGAGAAAATACACAAAGACAAACATACACACACCCTCACAGAGACACCCATAGAAAAAGCTCAAAGACATATGCACACACCCTCACAGACATCCACAGAAAATGCACAAATACATACAAACCCACCCTCACAGAGAGACCCACAGAAAAAATGACATACACACTCAAAGACACAAACAAAAGCACAAAGATATAAACACAGACACCCACAGAAACACTCACAGGAGGAAACATTTATGCACCTTGCTTCCCCTAAATCAACATGCATGATAAAAAAAATTGCAAAAATTAAGAGATCACTTTTTAAAGAATCATATTTGTAAAAGTGCAAAAAAAAAATTCTGTGAATTCAAAATTGTACATTAATGATCTGGGTAGATTGCTAAATGAAGAAAAGTACTTTTAAAAGGTTGGCATATGTTTGTTTATTTTTTCCCCATTTTCCCCAACCAAGAGCACCACTTCAAATATAGTGTAAAAATGTCCCCAACTGTCAGCTGTACTTATGGATTTCGAAAATGCTGTACTCTATATGGTCTTGGTGGAACCATAAGCTGTGGTACTCATACCATTAGATCTGGTTAAATGCAGGATTGTTTGTATGTATTTCAAAATTGTCAGCTGTAGTGTATCTGAACAGTTTTAAGTTAACCTGTCTCATTTCAAACACTGAGCAATCTTGGTCTGAGAGTATAACATTTTATGCAGATGTAAAAATCTTAGATACAATGCCTCCTTGCATCTGGAAAGTCCTTGCATAAAGGGACAGTAAACTGGAATGTAATATATATATATATATATATATATATATATATATATTTTATAAAGAGACAAAGTGCACTCCTAACTTGCAGAACCAGGCCTTGGGTGCAGCAAAAAAGATATCAAATATAAACAGAAGGAAGTGCACTCCAAAGGGCTTGTATTTAAATAAACAATAGACAATAAAGGTGAATATTTAAATACAAGCCCTTTGGAGTGCACTTCCTTCTGATATATATATATATATATATATATATATATATATATATATATATATATATATATATATATATATATATATATATAATGCATATATATATAAAATGCATATATGCCAAAAGGGCACCTACCATTTGTGTATTGAGGAGGAAACATTATTACATGGTTTTAAATATCATAAATACACTGCTGCTAAAAAAATGTGTTTTTATGGACCCCTGGCCCCACCATACAACTACTACCACACTGAAGTTACAAATTGCACAAAACATTTGCTAAGTAACTCCTACCTTCTCTGCAAATGAAAGTAATCTGCTGTCTGACTCAGGCACACACTGTACAAAGTGCCAAGTCTGTCTCACACTGTGCATAGTGGTTTAGTGCACACTCAGAAATCCTCTCAAATTCTAATACTTTACTCCTTGTAATAACATTTCCCATGCTCAATTAGCACTCTGCTGTAGTACCCACTGGTAAAATTGAATTTTTTTTTTTTTTTTTAGTTCTTGCCTCATGGGGCCCCCCTGGCCCATTGGGCCCCTGACAGGAGTCACCCCTGTCACATTCTGATGGAGGCTCTGGTACCTATAATACTTTATTACTACAGACAAGGAGAGTTCTAGAGATGTATACATGGTACCTAAAATACTTTATTACTTCTGAGGAGGAGAGTGCTAGAGAAATATACATGGTACCTATAATATTTTATTACTATAGAGGAGGAATTGTCTATATAGTTTATCAATAACAATTTCCTTTTCCCAGGGATTAGAGTCCTAGGGGCCCTGATTTATGTTAGTGCGAGCGGACATGATACGATACAGCGTATCATGTCCGCCGCACATCGATAAATGCCGACAGCATACAGTGTCGGCATTTATCATTGCACAAGCAGTTCTTGGGAACTGCTTGTGTAATGCCGCCCCCTGAAGATTCGCAGGCCGCTAGCAGGGGGTGTCAATCAGCTCGATCGCATAGGATCAGGCAGATGGAAGACCGCAGCCTTAGAGGCAGCGGACAAGTTATTTAGCAGCCTAAAGGCTTGCACGGAAACTAGCGGAACAAGGGCCATTTGGCCCTTGTTAAATCTACCTCCTGGTCCTAAGATTGTGATAATAGTGATATTTTAGATCAGGAATAATATACTCACGTCCCCAGCTCCTTTAGGTTTATTAAGGTGTTTTTTTATTCTTTATTTGCAATGTTGATCGCATACACAGCGAATATAGACGCGTTCCGTGGGAGTTTTATGGGTGTTCCAAGGGTATTTATCTATTATTTGTTACTACACAGAAACCATTTTATATTTAGTGAATGCTCATTCTATGTTATGTAAATACGCTTTAAATAAACACCCCCTCGAAACTCCCAAGATCTGAGTTTTTCAGACAGCGATCCATATTCTTTCCTATGGAAGTCACATCACCATTACTCAGGACAGAGAGGGTCAGCTAACTTTTTTTATAAAATCTCACCAGACGCACAAACTGAGAGACTGATGAAAAAACCCCCGCCATTTCTCGTGGGTCTGATGATCCATTTAGGCACCTAGAGTCCTATACATGTTGCACCTATAAAACTGATAAATCTGCTATTATTTGTTTCAGGTTGTGTACAAACCGCCGCAGTTATAGGTCCCGTGTTTGGCTTCCTATTGGGATCCCTATGCGCAAAGCTATTTGTGGACATCGGTACAGTGGACTTAGGTAAGTGAGATACAAAATGTAGGGAGTTGCGTTCTGTTTTATATATATATAATGTATTGTACAGATTTGTGTTTATTAATGATCAGACAATTTAATGCCATTTATAAGTAGCTAATTTCTTAAAGGGAACTGAAAGTCAAATGAAAACATTCACGGATCATAGAGAGCAGGGATGGGCAACTGATGGCTCTCTGCACAACTGTTTGTGGCCCCAGGAAAAAGAAGAGCTAAAAATGTGGATATTGTTAGGAAATATATTATTACTTGTGTTTTTATAGCCATAAATTTATGTGGCCCTTAAGGCTTCTGAAAATGTTGATCTGTGGCCCCATGTGTTAGGAAGTTGTCCGTCACTGATATAGAGACTTTTAATTCATGTTCTCTTGGTATCTTTTGTTGAAAAGCATACATAGGTTTAGAAGCAGCAATGCATTACTGGGAGCTAACAGCTGATTGGTGGATATGCACATATGCCCTTTGTCATCAGCTCACCAGTAATGCGTCTCCATAGCTTACATACACTATATGTGTTTAATCTCTTTGCAGGCAACAATAATTTAACCCCTCTTAATGTTTGCATGGTATGTAAATGCATTTTACAAAGTGTAGAAAAACATTATATATATATATATACAGAATATACACAAAACACAGAAGGGAAGGGGACTGCACTCTCAGACTGGACTGCGTACACATCCTATGACCCCGCAACATGCTCAGTCCTGGGTGCTAATAGCACTCTCAGGAAGCTGTGCTGTCTCCAGAGTCACAGGCAGTTAACCCCAGGCAAGCCTGGGTGCAAGACCCATAGGGAAAATTACAAAATAATTTACTACAACACACAGAAAAAGTCCAGCAATCACTAGCAAGCTCTCAGCTAAGATTAAAAGCAAAACTGGGAGAGTTAGTTACCGCATCTGGCCAAATGGGACAAGCCCAGGTACCACGTCAAGGTCCCGTTCAGCACCCAGTCCAGTCCAGTCTGAGAGTGCAGTCCTCTTCTATGTTTTGTATATGTCTAGGGTGATTACATAAGTCTGTGAACCCTGACTTGTTCCCAGTTTGTTTGATTGAGAGCTGGCATTTGTATGGCTGTATTAGGGACCCAGGTTTTGGGAGAGACCTTGACGTGGTACCTGGGCTTGTCCCATTTGGCCAGGTGCGGTAACTAACTCTTCCAGTTTTGCTTTTAATCTTAGCTGAGAGCTTGTGAGTGCTGGACTTTCTCTGTGTGTTTTTTTTATATATATATATATATATATATATATATATATATATATATATATATATATATATATATATGTGTGTGTGTGTGTGTGTGTGTGTGTCTATATATATATATATATATATATATATATATATATATATATATATACACACACACACACTGTGTATATATATATGTATGTTATATATAAAATATAACTACACTACAAATACACCCTTGTTAGCAAGATTAAATGATATCGCCAACACACAAATAGAATAAGTCCTTACATAGGGGCATATTTATCAAGCTCCATATCCCTGAAGGCTCGCCGGAAACAGAAGTTATGAAAGCAGCGTTCTAAAGACCGCTGCTCCATAACTTGTCCGCCTGCTCTGAAGCGGTGGACAGAAATCAACCCGATCGAATACGATCGGGTTGATTGACACCCTCTGCTAGAGGCCGATTGGCCGCAAATCTGCAGGGGGCGGCATTGCGCCAGCAGTTCACAAGAAACTGCTGGTGCAATGATAATTGCCGATGGCGTATGCTGTCGACATTTATCGATGTGCAGCGGACGTGATGCGCTACTTCATATCATGTCCGCTCGCACATTGGTAAATATACCCCATAGAGTCTTTTACCAATAAGGAAGAGTGCGGAACGTTTCTTCTATATAACACATAAGTAAATATGGTATTAGTGACCCGTTTATCTCAGGTGCAAGAAAAACAAATGATTGAAACAAGCATGAAATCCCCCCAAAGCAACTCTTTATGACTGCGTATCGTTAGCTGCTAAACATAGGTACCTACATCTAACACAGAACTAATATTCTGCTGGCAAAAACAGTAAAATGACTCTAAAAAGAACAGACATTTCACATCACCTTATAAAGTTACATAATAGTCAAGATATTTATTACTCATTTTGCTGATATTGGGCTATGTAACAAGTGGCGCTAATGATAACACAGGACGCAACACGGAATTTTACTAGACTGCGCATTTATACACAGAGAGAGAAAAATATATATATTTAAAAATAAAAAGAACGTTGTTAGCACACCTTCGGCTTTAGCGCATTTGATCGAAGTTAGCACAGATGCGGTATCCGAAATCCTGAAGTTAGCACTTTTTAGTCTTTCACTCGAGCTTTAACTTTTAACTTGTTCTGCCCGTGCTAACCCGGCTGTGCTACATTTTTAACTTGAGCGTGTCATGATCCGATCCTTGCCGTCTTGCTGCGGCTCCCGGATCTCTCTATGTACTACCGCGTCACGTTGCCTAGCAATGTGATGCGGCCTTCCTGGGTACGCCCCCACACATCACTGGGCTTTAAATCTTCAGACAGGACTTCTCTCCGGTGCCCGTTTGTCGCAAAGCTTTTCCTGCTACCTGTTACCTCTGGGTCCGTGAGTGTATGCTCTTCTACCTGCCTAAAAAGGAAATTTTGACCATTGCCTGCCTGACTACTCTGCTGCCGAATCCCTTAACCTGCCTAAAGGGTCATTGCTATATAAAAGACAAAACAAAGGGGCGCCTCATGTGTAGTATCAAATAAGCATAAAGCCACAGAAAAAAGCCAAATGGGTACTCACAAGGCTCTGGAGCACACCTATGTGCTTGTAGGGACAGGCTGCAGATTTTATCAGGTGTGACAGCTCACCCACAGAGGATATCAGTCATTAACTGTAGTAGGAAAATAAAACACAGGAAAAGCAGCAAATTGTGCAGATCACAAAGGATATGGTGTTTAACTTAGCACAAAGGAAGATTGGGTACTCACATGTAAGATGAGCACACTTATGTGCTAGTAGGAGCAAGCTGGCATATTATGGTAAGGTTTGTCAGCTCACCACCAAGGGACTTTTCCTTAGGATGCAATATCCAAAAGTGGCAGACTTCAGTGTGTTAGGTTCCACTCCAAGCAGGTGCAGGCAGGTAAAATCACTCACAAATGCCTGAGGAAACGGCGTATGAGCCGAGAAACGCGTTGCATTTACAGGGGGCTTTACTGTATGCCCCTAGTTCACTCCTTTGTACAAGTATTTTAATTTGTTTTTAATAAATAGAACTTTTTGATTTTTAAAAAATACTCTTGTGAGTGATTTTACCTGCCGGCACCTGCTTGGAGTGGAACCTAACACACTGAAGTCTGCCACTTTTGGATATTGCATCCTAAGGAAAAGTCCCTTGGTGGTGAGCTGACAAACCTTACCATAATATGCCAGCTTGCTCCTACTAGCACATAAGTGTGCTCATCTAACATGTGAGTACCCAATCTTCCTTTGTGCTAAGTTAAACACCATATCCTTTGTGATCTGCACAATGTGCTGCTTTTTCTGTGTTTTATCTTTCTACTACAGTTAATGACTGATATCCTCTGTGGGTGAGCTGTCACACCTGATAAAATCTGCAGCCTGTCCCTACAAGCACATAGGTGTGCTCCAGAGCCTTGTGAGTACCCATTTGGCTTCTTTCTGTGGCTTTATGCTTATTTAAGGATACCACACATGAGGCGCCCCTTATATAGCATCTCTGGACCACTGTTGGTGAGGAGGAGGCTGCCATCGTTGGGAAGAAAGATACACTTCTTAATCTGAAATTGAACTTTCCTTTAACATGCCAAATTGCTGGCAATTCTAATTGTATTAACATGCTTATATATCATTGAGGTTATCACTAGCTTTTTATTAGCGCTCACCCTTTTGTTGTGTAGACTAAAGGGACATTGGCCATTGCTTACCTGACCACTCTGCTGCCTAATCCTTAAACCTGCTTAAAGGACATTGACCATTGCTTGCCTGACCACTCTGCTGCCTAATCCTTAAACCTGCTTAAAGGACATTGACCTCTGCTTTACCTGACCACTCTAACGGATTACCCTCTGCCTGCCTTAAAGTGATACTGACCTCTGCTTTGCCTGACCACTCTAACAGATCATCCTCTGCCTGCCACTAAGTGATACTGACCTCTGCTTTATCTGACCACTCTAACGGATTACCCTCTGCCTGCCTTAAAGTGATACTGACCTCTGCTTTGCCTGACCACTCTAACAGATCACGCTCTGCCTGCCACTAAGTGATACTGACCTCTGCTTTGCCTGACCACTCTAACAGATCATGCTCTGCCTGCCACTAAGTGATACTGACCTCTGCTTTATCTGACCACTCTAACGGATTACCCTCTGCCTGCCTTAAAGTGATACTGACCTCTGCTTTACCTTACCACTCTAACGGATTACCCTCTGCCTGCCTTAAAATGATACTGACCTCTGCTTTACCTTACCACTCTAACGGATTACCCTCTGCCTGCCTTAAAATGATACTGACCTCTGCTTTACCTTGCCACTCTAACAGATCACTATCTGCCTGCCTTAAAGTGATACTGACCTCTGCTTTACCTTACCACTCTAACAGATCACTATCTGCCTGCCTTAAAGTGATACTGACCTCTGCTTTACCTGACCACTCTAACAGATCACTATCTACCTGCCTTAAAGTGATACTGACCTCTGCTTTGCCTGACCACTCTAACAGATCATCCTCTGCCTGCCACTAAGTGATACTGACCTCTGCTTTGCCTGACAACTCTAATGGTACACCCTCAATCTGCTTTTAGTTTCTGTACCTAATACTTCCTCATCTCATCTAGAGACTGTTCCGTGACCCTACATCATCTGTGAGTACTCCGTTTTTCTTTCCTGCATAATAACTGTTTTTGTTTCCTTCCTGAGAGGGTCACGTCCTGGTTTCCTCTCAGTGTGCTAGCGTGTATTTATAATATCACTCTAGCAGTTGGGTTTAATCCTGGACTGATTCTATACGGCTGACAGAGCGCAGTTAGCGCTTGAGCAAAAAAAAAATTATTGCGCCACTTGTAATTTAGACCATTATGTTAATCCATTTACACTTCTTCTAATACAGATTATAACTTGTAGGAAAAGGTTTAGAGCAAACAGACTGAATATTTCCTTCTACTAAGGGTTTTCATATTGCTGAGTTCTTGATGCTTTCTCTTTCGTTTCAGGGAACGTAATGATATCTTCAAGTGATGCCCAGTGGGTAGGGGCTTGGTGGCTCGGTTATTTGGTAGCCGGCGTTATAAGTCTTCTTGCCACTCTACCGTTCTGGTTCTTACCAAAAGAACAAACCAGCCTGGGAATTAGCAAAAACTCAATTACACCTTCAGAGCAGTCACGGTTTATTTTAGAGGACAATAAGGAGAGTCCAGTTTATGAAGAACAAATACAAATATGGAAACTGGCAAAAGGTAAAAAATACGCTTTCCTAGAAATATTTACTGCTGCGTAAAACCATAAGGCACTGCTCCCTGGACTCTAGTCTGCTGATTCCAGGGCTAAAGCAATCACCAATATTCATTTAGTTTTTTTAGTAATCACCTTAACTAAACTGATATCCGGCTAAATCAGACGTTTCATTATCATTGGGGATTTCACTCTAAACATAAAATGATATTTGCAATATTTTTTATTATAGAATATAATTAATAACACAAGCTTACAAAATTACAGATATCACAATATTGTTCTACATTAGGTTTCCAATAAAATTATGAAGATATCATTCCAATACCCACAAGTAGTAAAGTGTGACAAAACAGAATTTCTTTCATCTAATTGGCAAGAGTCCATGAGCTAGTGACGTATGGGATATACAATCCTACCAGGAGGGGCAAAGTTTCCCAAACCTCAAAATGCCTATAAATACACCCCTCACCACACCCACAATTCAGTTTTACAAACTTTGCCTCCTATGGAGGTGGTGAAGTAAGTTTGTGCTAAGATTTCTACGTTGACATGCGCTTCTCAGCATTTTGAAGCCCGATTCCTCTTAAAGTACAGCGAATGTCAGAGGGACGTTGAGAGTATTACCTATTGAATACAATGATTTTCCTAACTGGGGTCTTTTTCATAGGTTCTCTGTTATCGGTCGTAGAGATTCATCTCCTACCTACCTTTTCAGATCGACGATATAGTCTCATATACCATTACCTCTACTGATAACTGTTTCAGTACTGGTTTGGCTATCTGCTATATGTGGATGGGTGTCTTTGGGTATGTTTTTATTTCTTAAGACACCTCAGCTATGGTTTGGCACTTTATGCATTTATATAAAGTGCTAAATATATGTATTGTACTTATATTTGCCATGAGTCAGGTTCATGTATTTCCTTTTGCAGATTGTCAGTTTCATATTTGGGAAAGTTAATATTGAGGAATATTTTTCTTACCTGGGGTTTAGTCTTTTTTTCAATTGACTACTTGTTCAAATTGAGGGCTGTCTTAGGATCGCGGGTGCGCTAAATGCTACACTTTATTGCGTCATTCTTGGCGTGAGAATTTTTTGTCGTGAAAGGCACGTCCGTTGACGCAAGTTTGTCATTTCCGGCGTCGTAATTGGAGAAGGGGTTCACACAGGGTTGCATTGTTAGTGACGCGAGTGTGTCATTTCCGGACATGGTTGGCGCCAAAAATATTTTCAGTTACGTTGTGCGTCATACTTTTTCATTATTTATTGCCCTATTGCTTTTGCCTCTTGCCTTTTTTTCTATGTCAGAGGGCTATGCTATTTGCATTTTTTCCCATTCCTGAAACTGTCATATAAGGAAATTGATAATTTTGCTTTATATGTTGTTTTTTCTTTTACATTTTGCAAGATGTCTCAACCTGATCCTGCCTCAGAAGTATCTGCTGGAACTTTGCTGCCTGACATCAGGTCTACCAAAGCTTAGTGCATTTGTTGTAAAATTGTGGAGATTATATCTCCTAATGTCATTTGTATTAGTTGTCATGATAAACTTTTACATGCAGATAGAGTGTCCATCTGTAATTGTACATTGTCGGTTGCAGTTCCTTCAACTCCTAATGTACATGATATACCTATGAATTTTAAAGAATTTGTTACTGATTCTATTCAGAAGGCTTTGTCTGCATTTCCACCTTCTAATAAGAGGTCTTTAAAGCTTCTCATAAAGTTAATGAAATTTCAAATGACCGACAACATAATGAATTATCCACCTCTGATGAGGATCTATCTGATTCAGAAGATCCTTCCTCAGACATTGACACTGACAAATCTACTTATTTATTTAAAATAGAGCATATGCGTTCTTTGTTAAAAGAAGTGTTAATTACTTTGGATATTGAGGAAGCCAGTCCTCTTGATATTAAAACCAGTAAACGTTTAAATGCTGTTTTTAAACCTCCTGTGGTTACTCCAGAGGTTTTTCCTATTCCTGATGCTATTTCTGACATGATTTCTAAGGAATGGAATAAGCCAGGTACTCCTTTTAATCCTTCTGCAAGGTTTAAAAAAATTGTATCCTTTACCAGCAATTGCAATAGAGTTTTGGGAAAAGATCCCCAAAGTTGATGGGGCTATTTCTACTCTTGCTAAATAAACCAATATTCCTATTGAAGATAGTACTTCCTTTAAAGATCCTTTAGATAGGAAGCTTGAATCTTATCTAAAGAATGCCTATTTATATTCAGGTCATCTTCTTAGGCCTGCAATTACTTTGGCTGATGTTGCAGCTGCTTCAACTTTTTGGTTGGAGAATTTAGCGCAACAAGAATTGGATTCTGACATATCTAGCATTGTTCGCTTACTGCAACATGCTAATCATTTTATTTGTGATGCCATTTTTGATATTATCAAAATTGATGTTAGATCCATGTCGTTAGCTATTTTAGCTAGAAGAGCTTTGTGGCTTAAATCTTGGAATGCTGATATGACATCTAGATTACTATCTCTTTCTTTCCAAGGTAATAATTTATTTGGTTCTCAGTTGGATTCTATTATTTCAACTGTTACTGGGGGGAAAGGAGTTTTTTGCCTCAGGATAAAAAACCTAAGGGTAAATCTAAGGCTTCTAATCGTTTTCATTCCTTTCATCAAAATAAGGAACAAAAATCTAATCCTTCCCCCAAGGAATCTGTTTCCAATTGGAAACCTACCTCAAATTGGAATAAATCCAAGCCTATTAAGAAACCAAAGTCAGCCCCTAAGTCCGCATGAAGGTGCTGCCCTCATTCCAGTTCAGCTGGTAGGGGGCAGATTAAGGTTTTTCAAGGATGCTTGGGCAAATTCTGTCCAAAATCAATGGATTCAGAGCATTGTCTCTCAGGGGTACAGAATAGGATTCAGAGTAAGACCTCCTGTGAGAAGATGTTTTCTCTCACGCATCCCAGTGAATCCAGTAAAAGCTCAGGCTTTCCTGAAGTGTGTTTCAGATCTGGAGGTTTCAGGGGTAATCATGCCGGTTCCTTTTCAGGAACAAGGCCTGGGGCTTTATTAAAATCTATTAATTGTCCCAAAGAAAGAAAATTAATTCAGAACAGTTCTGGATCTGAACATTTTGAAACGTTATGTAAAAGTTCCAACTTTCAAGATGGTGAATATAAGGACTATTCTGCCTTTTGTTCAGCAAAGACATTATATGTCTACAATAGACTTACAAGATGCTTACCTTCATATTCCGATTTATCCAGATCATTATCAGTTCCTGAGATTTTCTTTTCTAGACAAGCATTACCAATTTGTTGCTCTTCAATTTGGCCTAGCAACAGCTCCAAGAATCTTTTCAGAGGTTCTGGGTGCCCTACTCTCTGTAATCAGAGAACAGGGTATTGCGGTGTTTCCTTATTTGGACGATATCTTGGTACTAGCTCAGTCTTTACGTTCTGCAGAATCTCACACAAATCAACTTGTGTTGTTTCTTCGAAAACATGGTCAATTTACCAAAAAGTTTTTTGATTCCTCAGACAAGGGTCACCTTTTTAGGTTTCCAGATAGATTCAGTGTCCATGACTCTGTCTCTAACTGTCAGGTACTTGTTGGAATGTATACACCTTTAAGTAAATCTTACATAAACCTACTCCTCCCCCATCCACCTGCCAATTAATTTGTTTGAGTTTGAGTTTGGCTCAGCAAAAACATAAACGATATTACGACTCAAAGAGACGTAAACCCCCTACCTACCTTATAGGGGATAAGGTATGGCTCTCAACAAAACACTTAAAACTGAAGACTCCATCCAAGAAGTTTTCCCAACTATACATAGGACCCTATGAGATTATCAAAATAATAAATGAGAATGCCGTCACGTTGGCTCTCCCTCCTGAGATACCTGTGCATCCCACGTTCCATGTTTCTCTTTTGAAACCCTATCTACCAGACAACAGAAGTCAGATCAGCCAACCCCTCCAGTGGTTGTCGATGAAAGTGTATATGAGATCTCAACTATACTCAACTCCAGGATACATAATGGTCAGTTACAGTACTTGATCCGATGGAAAGGTTATACTGCCGATGAGGATTCCTGGGAACCAGTTAATAATGTTAATGCCACTCGTCTGATCGCCCGATTCCACAGGGATCATCCGCAAAAACCAAAAGCTGGTTCTGCAGTGCAGCACCTTTGATGTGGGGAACTGTCAGGTACTTGTTGGAATGTATACACCTTTAAGTAAATCTTACATAAACCTACTCCTCCCCCATCCACCTGCCAATTAATTCGTTTGAGTTACTGACCACGCTACCTTGATGCAGGCTCTCCTAACGCTCTGCATAGGAAAGATTTACCAAGCTTCAAGTTTACCTTATTATTGCACTCTTATGTGCTTTCCTCTCCAGAACATACCTAAGAACTATAAGGGGTTATTTACCAGACGGCATCCTATCTCGGCATTACAAGTTATATCTGCCACTTCAGGATCGCTGCAGATTGAACAGCCGTTTCCACATATCATCTACAAACTTAACCGCTGACAAAGAAGCTGCGTTACCTACAAACTGTGTTACTACTTCCAGCTACCTTGCTTGCAGCCGCTACCAGTCTCTCTCTCTCGGCTTCCAGCCGGCCGCTCTCAGCGTGCACACAGCCTGTCAGTGGTTCCAGCGTTCTCATTGGTCACAACGCACACACCCTCCACAGACGCTGCAGCTACAGCTTCAAGCACCTCTCCTCTCTCAGCACAACGGACCCACTTGTCAAATCTCTCCTACTACAGTCTTGTACTGGACTAATACCCGCTCCTTGAGGAATACTTCCACTATCTCCTAGCAGCTAACTAAGGCATCTTGCCACTGAACTGTAACCTAACTTGTCCGTACCTGCTAATACTGTAAAAGCTCAACCTACCGGCACATTGCAGTTAACACCACTTAACAGCTGCTCACTTGCTTAGTGCTGCTTTACTATCAGAGACAACCTCTCCTGTAACAAGATAGCAGGAGTCTCCCTACATACCTTTTCTTCTACTTCCATTCTCGGTCTGCAGTTGAGATCCACTGTAAACAAAACTTACCCCACAGACAACCTGACATATTAATTGGCCCAAAAATAGAAATGGATCCAGCAGACCTTCCCAATGTCGTGTATAACCTCACACAACGTGTGGATCAACTTTCACAGGCATTCAGAGAGCTCCAATTACAAAATGACAACTTAAGGGCGGCTCTAAGGGATAATACACCAGAACCTCAAGTCTGTCTTCCTGAAAGATTTTCAGGTGACAGGAAGAATTTCAGGCAATTTAGGAATGCCTGTTATCTTCTTTTCCAGATGCGCCCAAGGACATACCAAACAGAGAGACTAAAGGTTATGACAGTAATATCCTTTCTTTCTGATGAAGCCAGGATTTGGGCTGACAATTTGTTCGAAAATAATGATCCAACCTTAACTTCCTTGTCTGATTTCTTCACACAAATGAGCTTGCTATACGAAGATACTAAAAAACAGCTCACGGCGGAAGCCAAGATGCGTTCCCTCAGACAGGGCAGACGTCCAGTGGAGGAATACCTCTCAGAATTTAAGTTGTACATCAAAGACTCAGAATGGAGTGAGGTTGCTCTACGTAATCAGTATCGTTTGGGACTATCTGATATCCTGAAGGATGAGTTAGCCCGTACCGAATTGCCCAATACCTTGGAAGGTATCATGAACCTCTCCATTCAGATAGATCGTAGAATCAGAGAGAGACACTCTGAACGCCAACAGTCAGATCCTCCACTAAGAGTTGCTACAACTCCCCATGGAACAAAAGATACTACTCTGCCCATGGAGATTGGTTTCACAAAAGGACCACTCACACTTGGAGAGACACCGCCGACAGCAGAAGGACCTCTGTATGTATTGTGCATCTCCTACGCATCCAGTAAAGAATTGTCCCCTGCTCCAACATCAGAAAAGAAGTAAGTTAACAGTCACTAGAAATTGTCTAACAAACAAGGTGTGTGATGTTGCTTACTGTACTCTCCCCTTATCCTTGCAGTGGGACCTCCAGGCCCTTCAGGTGGAAGCAATCATTGATTCTGGAGCATTTGCAAACTTCATTGACCTATCCCTTGTAAATAAAAATAAAATTCCATTGTGTGTGAAAGCAGTACCTGTGTCTATACGTGTTATTGACGGTACCTTGGTCAGCTCTGGTCCCATCACACAGTTCCTCTTAAGGTCACAATAGGTAAGGGGCACACTGAATTGTTATGCTTCGATGTCATTCCTTCCCCTTTATTCCCTGTAGTGTTGGGATTGTCATGGTTACAACAACATCAGCCCTCAATCAGTTGGCAGACTCTACAAGTGGACTTGGATTCTGCTTACTGCAGTGATACCTGCTACCCTCAACAGAATATACTACATTTATCCAATCCAGCAATCCCTCTTGAATACCAGGATTTCCAGGATGTATTTGATAAAAAACAGGCAGAGTCTCTGCCTCCACACCGGATATATGACTGTCCTATTGAATTGCTACCTGGATCAAACATCCCCTACGGGCACATATATCCACTCTCGCTGCCTGAACTGGATCACTTGAAGAGTTATCTGGATGAGAATTTGAAGAAGGGTTTCATTCGTCCCTCTACTTCCCCGGCAGGAGCCGGGATGTTTTTTGTGAAAAACAAAGACAATTCCTTACGTCCCATAATAGACTACCGTGAATTGAATAGAAGGACCAAGAAGAACAGGTACCCCCTTCCCTTGATCTCCAAACTGGTGGAACGCCTCAGTAAGGCAACTGTATACACCAAACTAGACCTTAGAGGGGCGTATAACCTCATTAGGATCAGGGAAGGGGATGAGTGGCTCACCGCTTTTCGCACTAGATACGGACTTTATGAGTATTTGATGCCGTTTGGGTTGTGCAACGCCCCTGCTACGTTCCAATACTTTATCAATGATGTCTTCAGGGATTTATTGGACGTATGCGTTGTCATTTATTTGGACGATATCCTCATCTACTCTAACTCCATAGAGGAACATAAGAAACATGTCCGTTGGGTTTTGGGCAGGCTAAGGACTCGCCACTTATATGCTAAGTTGGAGAAGTGTTCATTCCATTCCAACGAAATAACCTTCTTAGGTTATAACATTTCTTCATCAGGCGTTAAGATGGAAAACGACAAAATTGAAGCTATCCTCAAGTGGCCTACACCCTGTTGCAAAAAGGATGTTCAACGGTTCCTAGGATTTGCTAACTTTTACCGAAAGTTCAAAGATTTTTCCAAGATCGCAAAACCCCTCAGTACTCTTACTGGCTCCCATGAGCAGTTCCTCTGGGACCTAGAATCAGAGAAGGCTTTCAGTTCTCTCAAACGAAGTTTCACCACTGCTCCCATTCTTCGTTTCCCGGATATAAGACTCCAGTTTATTCTAGAGGTTGACGCTTCAGAGTATGCTCTGGGGGCAATTCTATCACAGCGCACGTCCCCTACAGAACCTATACATCCTGTAGCCTTCTACTCTAGGCTAATGACGCCTCCCGAACACAATTATGCTATTGGGGAGAAGGAACTTCTGGTTATCAAGTCAGCTCTAGAACATTGGAGGCACCTCTTAGAGGGAACCATCCTCCCAATTCTCATCTATACTGACCATAGGAATTTGGAATACCTCCAGACCTGCAAAACGCTCTTGGCCCGACAAGCTCGTTGGAGTTTATTTTTTACAAGGTTTAACTTCCAGATCACTTACCGACCTGGAAGCAAGAACGGGAAGGCAGATTCTCTTTCCAGACACTTACATCCTCCAAGCTACTCTACCCAGCCCTCAAGTATCCTACAACCCCAACATTTTCTGGGTTTCTCAAGACTTGCTTCCTCTACCCTACGGGCTCACCAAAAAGCTGACAACACTCTATCCAAACATCTCCAGCATCCCGATTCCAGAGGTATTAATCATGTGCATGGCAAAATATATGTTCCACCTACATTAAGACCGGTGATACTCCAAGAACACCATGACTCTCTGCTCGCAGGCCAGTGAACTCATTACAAGAAACTTCTGGTGGCCGAATCTCCAGCGGACTGTGGATACCTACATCAAGTCTTGTCAGGTTTGTGCGGTCTCCAAGTCTGAAAGATCCAAACCTTTCAGCAAACTCCAGCCACTTCCGATACCCGAAAGGCCTTGGCACACAGTGGGTATGGATTTCATCGTGGAGCTACCATAATCCAACCACTCTACCACAATTATGGTTGTCGTGGATTTCCTCACTAAGATGGCCCACTTTATCCCTCATCACAAACTACCCACAGCTACAGAAACCGCAGCTCTTTTCCTAAAACATGTTGTACATCTCCATGGCTTGCCTTCTGTTATAGTTTCGGACAGGGGCTCACAATTCACTTCCAGATGTTGGAAACACTTGTACTCTGTTCTGAAGATAGACCATCGATAAAGCACTGCTTTCCATCCACAAACAAAACGGACAAACGGAGAGAGTCAACCAATGGATAGAGCAGTATGTACGTTGTTACTGCTCCCACCAACAAGATGCTTGGGAAAGTAACATACCTATGTCAGAGTTTGCGTACAATAATACCTTAAACTCCACCATAAAGTGCTCTCCGTTTAACGCAAATTACGGATACCATCCGACATTTCATCTCTACCCGCATCTCAATACCACGTCTCCACATGTAGACGATACTTCAAGAACTTTATCGGACATCATCGAATTCCTCAAGGATAATATCAAGCTGGCTCAGCAAAAACATAAACGATATTACGACTCAAAGAGACGTAAACCCCCTACCTACCTTATAGGGGATAAGGTATGGCTCTCAACAAAACACTTAAAACTGAAGACTCCATCCAAGAAGTTTTCCCAACTATACATAGGACCCTATGAGATTATCAAAATAATAAATGAGAATGCCGTCACGTTGGCTCTCCCTCCTGAGATACCTGTGCATCCCACGTTCCATGTTTCTCTTTTGAAACCCTATCTACCAGACAACAGAAGTCAGATCAGCCAACCCCTCCAGTGGTTGTCGATGAAAGTGTATATGAGATCTCAACTATACTCAACTCCAGGATACATAATGGTCAGTTACAGTACTTGATCCGATGGAAAGGTTATACTGCCGATGAGGATTCCTGGGAACCAGTTAATAATGTTAATGCCACTCGTCTGATCGCCCGATTCCACAGGGATCATCCGCAAAAACCAAAAGCTGGTTCTGCAGTGCAGCACCTTTGATGTGGGGAACTGTCAGGTACTTGTTGGAATGTATACACCTTTAAGTAAATCTTACATAAACCTACTCCTCCCCCATCCACCTGCCAATTAATTCGTTTGAGTTACTGACCACGCTACCTTGATGCAGGCTCTCCTAACGCTCTGCATAGGAAAGATTTACCAAGCTTCAAGTTTACCTTATTATTGCACTCTTATGTGCTTTCCTCTCCAGAACATACCTAAGAACTATAAGGGGTTATTTACCAGACGGCATCCTATCTCGGCATTACAAGTTATATCTGCCACTTCAGGATCGCTGCAGATTGAACAGCCGTTTCCACATATCATCTACAAACTTAACCGCTGACAAAGAAGCTGCGTTACCTACAAACTGTGTTACTACTTCCAGCTACCTTGCTTGCAGCCGCTACCAGTCTCTCTCTCTCGGCTTCCAGCCGTCCACTCTCAGTGCGCTCAGCGTGCACACAGCCTGTCAGTGGTTCCAGCGTTCTCATTGGTCACAACGCGCACACCCTCCACAGACGCTGCAGCTACAGCTTCAAGCACCTCTCCTCTCTCAGCACAACGGACCCACTTGTCAAATCTCTCCTACTACAGTCTTGTACTGGACTAATACCCGCTCCTTGAGGAATACTTCCACTATCTCCTAGCAGCTAACTAAGGCATCTTGCCACTGAACTGTAACCTAACTTGTCCGTACCTGCTAATACTGTAAAAGCTCAACCTACCGGCACATTGCAGTTAACACCACTTAACAGCTGCTCACTTGCTTAGTGCTGCTTTACTATCAGAGACAACCTCTCCTGTAACAAGATAGCAGGAGTCTCCCTACATACCTTTTCTTCTACATTCTCGGTCTGCAGTTGAGATCCACTGTAAACAGAACTTACCCCACAGACAACCTGACACTAACAGACAAGAGACATTTGAAATTGGCTGCAGCATGTCGGCAACTTCAGTCTCAGTCATTCCCTTCAGTGACTATGTGCATGGAAGTTTTAGGCCTCATGACTGCAGAATCGGACGCGATTCCTTTTGCTCGTTTTCACAAGACCTCTCCAGCTTTGCATGCTGAATCAATGGTGCCGGGATTATACAAAGATATCACAATTAATATCCTTAAATCCCAATGTTCAACACTCTCTGACGTGGTGGTTAAATCACCAGCGCTTAGTTCAAGGGGCCTCTTTTGTTCGGCCAACCTGGACTGTGATCACAACAGATGCGAGTCTTTCAGGTTGGGGAGCTGTCTGGGGATCTCTGACAGCACAAGGGGTTTGGAAATCTCAAGAGGCTAGATTACCAATCAATATTTTAGAACTACGTGCAATTCTCAGAGCTCTTCAGTTTTGGCCTCTGTTGAAGAGAGAACCGTTCGTTTGTTTTCAGACAGACAATATCACAACGGTGGCATATGTCAATCATCAGGGTGGGACTCACAGTCCCCTAGCTATGAAAGAAATATCTCGGATACTTGTTTGGGCAGAATCCAGCTCTTGTCTAATTTATGCGGTTCATATCCCAGGTGTAGACAATTGGGAGGCGGATTTTCTCAGCCGTCAGATTTTACATCCAGGGGAGTGTTCTCTCCATCCGGATGTGTTTTCTCAGATTGTTCAGATGTGGGGTCTTCCAGAAATAGATCTGATGGCTTCTCATCTAAACAAGAAACTTCCCAGATACCTGTCAAGGTCCAGGGATTCTCAACTGGAAGCAGTGGATGCGCTGACACTTCCTTGGTGTTATCAACCTGCTTATATCTTCCCACCTCTAGTTCTTCCAAGAGTGATCTCCAAGATCATCATTGAACAATCATTTGTGTTGCTGGTGGCTCCAGCATGGCCCCACAGGTTTTGGTATGCGGATCTTGTTTGGATGTCTAGTTGCCAACCTTGGCCACTTCCGTTAAGGCCGGACCTACTGTCTCAAGGTCCATTTTTTCCATCAGGATCTCAAATCATTAAATTTGAAGGTATGGAAATTGAACGCTTAGTATTAAGTCATAGAGGTTTCTCTGACTCAGTAATTAATACTATGTTACAAGCTCGTAAATCTGTCTCTAGGAAAATTTATTATCGAGTTTGGAAGACTTACATTTCATGGTGTTCTTCTCATAAATTCTCTTGGCATTCTTTTAGAATTCCTAGAATTTTACAGTTTCTCCAGGATGGTTTGGATAGGGGTTTGTCTGCAATTTCCTTGAAGGGACAAATCTCTGCTCTTTCTGTTTTATTTCACAGAAAGATTGCTAATCTTCCTGATATTCACTGTTTTGTACAGGCTTTAGTTCGTATTAAGCCTTTCATTAAATCAATTTCTCCTCCTTGGAGTCTTAATTTGGTTTTGAAGGCGTTACAGGCTCCTCCTTTTGAGCCTATCCATTCTTTGGATATTAAACTACTTTCTCGGAAAGTGTTGTTCCTTTTGGCTATCTTCTGCTAGAAGAGTTTCTGAGCTATCTGCTCTTTCTTGTGAATCTCCTTTTCTGATTTTTCATCAGGATAAGGCGGTTTTGCAGACTTCATTTGAATTTTTACCTAAGGTTGTGAATTCTAACAACATTAGTAGAGAAATCGTTGTCCCTTCCTTGTGTCCTAATCCTAAGAATCCTTTGGAAAGATCCTTACATTCTTTGGATGTGGTAAGAGCTTTGAAATATTATGTTGAAGCTACTAAAGATTTCAGGAAGACTTCTAGTTTGTTATATTTTCTGGTCCTAGGAAAGGTCAGAAGGCCTCTGCTATTTCCTTGGCCTCTTGGTTAAAGCTTTTGATTCATCAAGCTTATTTGGAGTCGGGTCAAGTCCCGCCTCAGAGAATTACAGCTCATTCTATTAGGTCAGTCTCCACTTCGGGGGCTTTTAAGAATGAAGCTTCAGTTGATCAGATTTGCAAAGCAGCGACTTGGTCCTCTTTGCATACATTTACTAAATTCTACCGTTTTGATGTATTTGCTTCTTCTGAAGCAGTTTTTGGTAGAAAAGTTCTTCAGGCAGCTGTTTCAGTTTGATTCTTCTGCTGCTGTTTTAAGTTTTTCTTTTCTTCATGAGAATAACTTATATTTGGGTTGTGGATTATTTTTTCAGCATTTGGCGGTTGTTTATTTTTTTATCCCTCCCTCTCTAATGACTCTTGCATGGAGTTCCACATCTTGGGTATTTGATATCCCATACGTCACTAGCTCATGGACTCTTGCCAATTACATGAAAGTAAACATAATTTATGTAAGAACTTACCTGAGAAATTCATTTCTTTCATATTGGCAAGAGTCCATGAGGCCCACCCTTTTTATGGTGGTTATGATTTTTTTGTATAAAACACAATTATTCCAAATTCCTTTGTTGATGCTTTTTACTCCTTTCTTTATCACCCCACTACTTGGCTATTTGTTAAACTGAATTGAGGGTGTGGTGAGGGGTGTATTTATAGGCATTTTGAGATTTGGGAAACTTTGCCCCTCATGGTAGGATTGTATATCCCATACGTCACTAGCTCATGGACTCTTGCCAATATGAAAGAAATGAATTTATCAGGTAAGTTCTTACATAAATTATGTTTTCAAATAAAGGGCTGAATCTTTATTGCCTTCAGTCTTTGCACTAATTTTGTTGAAGTGACAGAGCCCACTACATAAATGATTAAACCAGCAGTAACAATAAAAATAAGAGAGGTCTAGATTCATAGATATCATGAGTTTGCCAAGACACCTAGTTATAAAGGGGAGATGATGGTCGAATTCACTTCACCTTTACTTTGCAGCGTTTCAAAAACCACTAACTATGCAAAAAAACAAACAATAATTACGATAACAGCAAGGAATTACACTTTTACACAGTATGTGTAAATGTTCGTAATTGTAACATATTCACGTGTGATTTTTGTGGTAAAGCCGTGTCTCTGGAAAGAACAAAAGTGTCTCCAGGATATGAACATGGTCGCTCCGGGTGCTCTAGAGACGTGGCCCAGCATGTGGTATTCATAAAGACTTCGGCATTTTCGTGACGCATCTTGTTGCGGTTACTTTTCACTATTTTAAATCTGATGCCGTTGTCTTGTTTTATTTTTTTTTTAATTCCTCTCTCACTGTTTTCGCTTTTTTCAAATGATAGCATGGAGTGTTTTTTATTGTTTGTTCTGTGTCCTTTACAGTGTAACTGGTCCTATGCACTAGGAAGTGATTGGTTGCGTGATCTGCTTGTTGCGGGATCTGCTTGTTGCAATTTGCAGAGAAGGAAGATGTCTGCTTGTTGTGTGATCTGCTTGTTGCGTGATCTGCTTGTTGTTTGTTCTGCTTGTTGTGTGATCTGCTTGTTGTGTGATCTGCAGAGAAGGAAGATGTCTGCTTGTTGTGTGATCTGCTTGTTGCAATTTGCAGAGAAGGAAGATGTTTGCTTGTTGTGGGATCTGCTTGTTGGGTGATCTAAACTTCTTCTGCAAATAGATCACAAGACAAAGGCGCCTCCTAGTGTGATATAGTAGGTACAAGGTGGTAAAATTGAATAAATGATGGATACTCACAAATGAAGCAGCACCCAGTTGTGCCAAGTCAGGCAGACTGGGAACTTGCAGTGTCCCAGCTCAGTGGCCCAGCATGAGTACCGCTATCCCAGGTGTCCTCAGTGGAAAATTAGCTCAGACTCTCATGTAAAATTGCAGTTGTCACAATTTAATATAAAACCTAAAAACAGATGTCAAATTAAATGACTCTGATATAAAAACACAGAAAGCAACGCGTTTCTCAGATCTGTTTCATCAGGCTTCTGCTAACTAAATGAGAGTTCTGACTTAAATACACAAACAACCAATCCTAATTCTCTTAATAGTGACACACCTCCTCAGGTATGTATAATAGTGACACATCTCGTCAGGTATGTATAATAGTGACACATCTCGTCAGGTATGTATAATAGTGACACACCTCCTCAGGTATGTATAATAGTGACACATCTCATCAGGTATGTATAATATGGAGACACACCTCCTCAGGTATGTATAATAGTGACACATCTCGTCAGGTATGTATAATAGTGACACATCTCGTCAGGTATGTATAATAGTGACACACCTCCTCAGGTATGTATAATAGTGACACATCTCATCAGGTATGTATAATATGGAGACACACCTCCTCAGGTATGTATAATAGTGACACACCTCCTCAGGTATGTATTATAGTGACACACCTCCTCAGGTATGTATTATAGTGACACACCTCCTCAGGTATGTATTATAGTGACACACCTCCTCAGGTATGTATTATAGTGACACACCTCCTCAGGTATGTATTATAGTGACACACCTCCTCAGGTATGTATTATAGTGACACACCTCCTCAGGTATGTATTATAGTGACACACCTCCTCAGGTATGTATTATAGTGACACACCTCCTCAGGTATGTATATGCATATTTAGTCTAATTAGTGCTGACATCACTAAAGCATGCAAACCTTTATTTATATGAGAGTCTGAGCTTATTTTCCACTGAGGACACCTGGGATAGCGGTACTCATGCTGGGACACTGAGCTGGGACACTGCAAGTTCCCAGTCTGCCTGACTTAGCACAATTGGGTGCTGCTCCATTTGTGAGTATCCATCATTTATTCAATTTTACCACCTTGTACCTAACTATATCACACTAGGAGGCACCTTTGTCTTGTGATCTATTCGCAGAAGACGTTTACATCCAGACGGCATATTGTGAAATGAGCTGACTCACATTGGGTGTGATCCGTATTGTGACCCTCTATCAGTCTGAACATCCAGTCAGGTCCATCACCACTAAAGGGCTCAAATTCCTTGAATACATCTATGGACTGGCATCTGGAAACAGCTAAGATATATTAGGACTTTGGTCCAGTGTTTTTTCTTGTCACTATGTTTATCTATATATCATTAGTATAATGTACTTATTGCCTATATTGTGGTTAGTGTTATATTTTCTGTGGATAGTACCATATTGAATTTTCCTTTACTTGCTGTTGCGCCCCCTAGGGTTGATACACAGTTGGTGCATCAATAGAATTGGAGTTTGTTGTGTGATCTGCGTGTTGCAATTTGCAGAGAAGGAAGATGTCTGCTTGTTGCATGATCTGCTTGTTGCGTGATCTGCTTGTGGTGAGATCTGCTTGTGGTGAGATCTGTTTGTGGTGTGATCTGCCTTTAGTATGATCTGCTTGTTGCGAGGTCTGCTTGTTGCGAGGTCTGCTTGTTGCGAGGTCTGCTTGTTGCATGATCTGCTTGTTGCGAGGTCTGCTTGTTGCATGATCTGCTTGTTGCATGATCTGCTTGTTGCATGATCTGCTTGTTGCATGATCTGCTTGTTGCATGATCTGCTTGTTGCATGATCTGCTTGTTGCATGATCTGCTTGTTGCATGATCTGCTTGTTGCATGATCTGCTTGTTGCATGATCTGCTTGTTGCATGATCTGCTTGTTGCATGATCTGCTTGTTGCATGATCTGCTTGTTGCATGATCTGCTTGTTGCATGATCTGCCTTTAGTATGATCTGCTTGTTGTGAGATCTGTTTGTGGTGTGATCTGCCTTTAGTATGATCTGTTTGTGGTGTGATCTGCCTTTAGTATGATCTGCTTGTGGTGTGATCTGCCTTTAGTATGATCTGCTTGTGGTGTGATCTGCCTTTAGTATGGTCTGCTTGTTGCGAGGTCTGCTTGTTGCGAGGTCTGCTTGTTGCGAGGTCTGCTTGTTGCGAGGTCTGCTTGTTGCGAGGTCTGCTTGTTGCGAGGTCTGCTTGTTGCGAGGTCTGCTTGTTGCGAGGTCTGCTTGTTGCGAGGTCTGCTTGTTGCGAGGTCTGCTTGTTGCATGATCTGCTTGTTGCGAGGTCTGCTTGTTGCGAGGTCTGCTTGTTGCGAGGTCTGCTTGTTGCGAGGTCTGCTTGTTGCGAGGTCTGCTTGTTGCGAGGTCTGCTTGTTGCGAGGTCTGCTTGCTGCGAGGTCTGCTTGCTGTGAGGTCTGCTTGCTGCGAGGTCTGCTTGTTGTGATATCTGCTTGTTGCATGGTCTGCTTGTTGCATGATCTGCTTGTTGCAATTTGCAGAGAAGGTTAGTAAAGTCAAAATTAAACTTTCATGATTCAGACAGAGCATGTAATTTGTTTGGTTCTCTTGATATCCTTTTTGAAAAGCATACATTGGTAGGCTCAAAAGCAGCAACACACTACTGGGATATAGCTTCTCATTGGTTGCTGCATATATATATATATATGCTTCTTAAATAAGAAAAAATATACTGGCACTGTGTAAATAAATTGGAAGAACAGGAATTGGGGGAAACCATAGTAATACAATATCCATGTGGTGCTGCCTTCTGTCAGTATTACATTGTGATTAAAAAAGAGAAGAAAACAAAAATGATAGAGAATAAAGAAATAAGAAACGAGAGATTAAATTTAAATATGTTACTAAAACACAGCACTAAATCAATAGCGGCCAGAGATTTGCAAGAGGAAACCAAGGTGCAACTAGGATTAATTCATACAAAAACTATGGCTAGTTAGGGAATAATGATCCCCATATTAGTGTTAATCTTAGCCACAGCACAGATTACAAACACTGCTGGTACGTCACAGAGACTCTTCACCCAAGTATACAGGAACCTCAGCATTGGGGGATGTGTATGAGACAGCACCAAGCTATAACCCGTGACTATTGGTCTGGAGTAAGCATTGTCCACCAATTAAATGTTAGAGGGTGTGTTTAATAGGTAGCATTATCATCCTATGGTAAACACGGTGCATGACTAGCGTCCTCACGTGATGTAAACATATAGGGGCATATTTATCAAAATGTCAACTAAAAATACGCTTGAATTCCGCGTCGAATTTGTAACGAGACTGATCCGCCGTAGTTATCAAAGCGTCAAAATCTGCAAATGGTGAAATTTGTGACCTAATATACGATCCCACGATCTCAATCTGACGCAGATCAATGCGAGTTGAAAACAGTGGTATTCGAGCAGAATTCTGTTCATTCGCCCTCCTATTCGACACTATTTGAACCTCTCACTAAGTTACAAAAATTCTACATTTACGCTTGCGTCTTTTCTGACTCAGCGTACCTAGTTTTCAATCTGCCATCCTTGAGGTCGCGGATGCCATAGAAATCAATGAGAGTCTGAAAACACAGAAAGCTTATTTTTGATGCTGCAAGAGAATTAAGTATATTACATAATAAAAGTAAATTAGAAACTTTATTAAAATTGTATACCCTTTCTAAATCAAACAATATTATTACTCCACATTTGGTGCACTAGATATAGGGATAAAAATGAAAAATACATTACTACTTATGGATTATGTACAACTTTGTCTCTCATTACAAATCAAGGGGACAAAATTATTTCTACAAATTTGGTGCAATGTTTTGCCCCAAACTTGTTGCACTAATAGATATAGAGATAAAAATGGACGGCTAGATTACGAGTTGTACGTTAAGGTAAAAAAGCAGCGTTAAGAGGTCCTAACACTGCTTTTTTACGCCCGCTGGTATTATGAGTCTTGAAGGTTTAGGGTCACCGCACACTTCTTTGGCCTTACCGCAAAACGACATACATAAACATTGTAAAGTCTTTTTTCTATGGGACTTCCATAGCGCTGGTATTACGAGTCTGTCCTAGGAGGCCAAAAAGTGAGCGGTCAAGATTCCTAAAGCATTTAAAACTCAATAGTTATGAGTTTTATGGTACAACACCGTAACATAAAACTCATAACTAAAGTGCTAAAAAGTACACTAACACCCATACACTACCTATTAACCCCTAAACCAAGGCCCTCCCGTATTGCAAACACAATAATAAAATTTTTAACCCGTAATCTGCCGCTCTGGACACTGCCGCCATCTACATTATATTTATGAACCCCTAATCTGCTGCCCCCAGCATCGCTGACACCTACATACTATTTATTAACCCCTACTCTGCCGCCCCCAATGTCGCCGCCACCTACACTTATTAAACCCTAATCTGCCGCCCCCAATGTTGCCGCCACTATAATAAAAGTATTAACCCCTAAACCGCTGCACTCCCACCTCGCAAACATTAGTTAAATATGATTAACCCCTAATTTGCCGTCCCTAACATCGCCGCCACCTACCTACATTTATTAAGCCCTAATCTGCCGCCCCCAACGTCCCAGTCACTATACTAAATTTGTTAACCACTAAACCTTAGTCTAACCCTAACACCCCCTAATTGAAATATAATAAAAATAAATCTAAATAAAATTTCTATAATTAACTACATTATTCCTATTTAAAACTAAATACTTACCTATAAAATAAACCCTAAGCTAGCTACAATATAACTAATAGTTACATTGTAGCTAGCTTAGGGTTTATTTTTATTTTACAGGCAAGTTTGTATTTATTTTAACTAGGTAGAATAGTTATTAAATAGTTATTAACTATTTAATAACTATCTAGCTAAAAAAAATACAAAAGTACCTGTAAAATAAAACCTAACCTAAGTTACAATAACACCTAACACAACACTATAATTAAATAAATTTACTAAATTAAATACAATTAAATAAATTAAATTAAATTAGCTAAAGTACAAAAAAACAACAACACTAAATTACAGAAAATAATAAACAAATTACAAATATTTAAACGAATTAGACCTAATCTAATAGCCCTATCAAAATAAAAAATGCCCCCCCAAAATAAAAAAAACCTTAGCCTAAACTAAACTACCAATAGCCCTTAAAAGGGCCTTTTGCGGGGCATTGCCCCAAAGTAATCAGCTCTTTTACCTGGAAAAAAAAAATACAAACAACCCCCCCAACAATAAAACCCACCACCCACACAACCAACCCCCCAAATAAAATAGTATCTAAAAAAACCTAAGCTCCCATTGCCCTGAAAATGGCATTTGGATGGGCATTGCCCTTAAAAGGGCAGTTAGCTCTTTTGCAGGCCCAAACCCTAACCTAAAAATAAAACCCACCCAATACACCCTTAAAAAAAACCTAACACTAACCCCCTGAAGATCGACTTACAGTTCTGAAGACCGAACATCCATCCTCAAGGGAGTGGCAGAAGTCTTCATCCAACCGGGTCGAAGTCCTCAACAAAGCCAGAAGAAGTCTTCATCCAAGCCGGGCGAAGTGGTCCTCCAGACGGGCAGAAGTCTTCATCCAGACGGCATCTTCTATCTTCATCCATCGGATGCGGAGAGGCTCCATCTTCAAGACATCTGACGCGGAGCATCCTCTTTATCCGACGAATGAAGGTACCTTTATGTGACCTCATCCAAGATGGTGTCCCTTAGATTCCGATTGACTGATAGAATTCTATCTGCCATTCGGAATTCGGATCCAATCAGCCAATAGGATTGAGTTTGCATTCTATTGGCTGATGGGAACATGCAGGAGTGTGATGCAGGAGTGCGGCGGTCTAGGGGTTAATATGTTTATTATAGTGGCGGTGGGGCGGCAAATTAGGAGTTAATAAATGTACGTAGGTGGCAGCGATGTTAGGAATGGCAGATTAGGGGTTAATAATATTTAACTATTGTTTGCGAGGCGGGAGTGCGGCGGTTTAGTGGTTAATATGTTTATTATAGTGGCGGCTACGTTGGGGGCGGCAGATTAGGGGTTAATAAGTGTAGGTAGGTGGCGGCTATGTTAGGGGTGGCAGATTAGGGGTTAATAATATTTAACTATTGTTTGCGAGGCGGGAGTGCGGCGGTTTAGGGGTTATGTTTATTATAGTGGTGGCTACGTTGGGGCGGCAGATTAGGGGTTAATAAATATAATGTAGGTGGCGGCGATGTTGGGGGCAGTAGATTAGGGGTTCATAAGTATAATGTAGGTGGCGGCGGTGTCCGGAGCGGCAGATTAGGGGTTAATAAATATAATGCAGGTGGCGGCAATGTCTGGGGCGGCAGATTAGGGGTTAATAAGTGTAAGATTAGGGGTGTTTAAACTCGGGGTTCATGTTAGGGTGTTAGGTGTAGACATAAAATTTATTTCCCCATAGGAATCAATGGGGCTGCGTTACTGAGTTTTACGCTGCTTTTTTGCAGGTGTTAGACTTTTTTTCAGCCGGCTCTCCCCGTTGATTCCTATGGGTAAATTGTGCACGAGCATGTACGACCAGCTCACCGCTGACTTAAGCAGCTCTGGTATTGGAGTGCGTTAAGGAGCAAAATTTTGCACAACGCTCACTTCTTATCTTTTTACAACGGGTTTGTAAAAACTCGTAATACCAGCGCTATAGGAAAGTGAGCGGTGAGAGAAAACTGCTTGTTAGCACCGCACAGCCTCTAAAGCAAAACTCATAATCTAGCCGGAAATAAATATACAACATAATATAGCTAACTTCCTTTTTATTTTTTGTGAACAATCTATGTGCACCATGTTTAAGCCATGAAATACAAGTCACACTCTCCACTTCACACCAAATTTGACTCAATACTTTTCACACCAATTATGACGCAAACTCCTAAATAACCCACACACTAGTGAATTTTTCCACCACTTTTGATTGGAATATTCATAATCACATGATTTATGACATCAGCCAATCTGATTCAAATACACATTATAAACTATCACTAACTTATCAAATTGCTCGATACCTGTGTCATTGATCACTCATCAGAACTTGTAAGTGCCATTTGTTACATTGTGTATTATACTTTGAAAGTATGTATGTGTGAAATTAGTATTAAGGATAAACATTGATGCTGACATTAGGACACACAGTGTAATATTTTAGAGAAGGATTATAAAATTCAAATTGATGTTTGATTCAATATAATCTTAAGCTTATAGCTCAAAGGGATAGCCCACCTAACATTAAACTGTCATGATTCAGATACAGCAGAAATTAAAATCACCTCTTTACTGTCATGCTATTTTCATTGTATTTCTTCCTTCTCTTGAATTTCTTTTTCAGTAAAAATTGTCATCTTATATGCCAGCCCATTTTATAACACATGTGTAGGGGTGTTTTTTTTTTTTTAAAAACTAGATTGCAATCAGGAGGGGTTACACAGGTACAGAGAGAAAACTGGCTCAGCTCTTAAAATATCCACTGATTGCAAATAATACATATGTTACCCTGATGATATGTTATATTCGCAATTATTCCTGATCATAATAATAATGCATTTACAATATATACATATAGTGATATAAATAAACATAGGGATATGAAAGACAACCTTGTTTAGAACCAAAAAAGGAACTTAGGGACATGTAAATATATTTGCAAAAGATTTCTGGCATAACACACTCATATATATATATACACACACAAGTATGTGCAAGGATATATGTACAAATTCTAGCATTAATAATAATTTAAAAAATAAATAAAAAATATGACTCCTAGAAATACAAATACACATTAATTTATGTGAAAGTATCATATAACAAATCAATATAAAAATAAATTTCTATGAGATATTGTTTATTGAGGTATAAATCAATCTATTTATTGGACATTAACAGATGAAAAATAAAAGATTAGCTTTAGAGAAATGTGCTTGTTCATGGACAAAGAGGTGAGAGTGGTGTGGGATAAGCGCTCCAGCTAAGTAGAGCCAACCAGATTATTAAAAAATAAAATGAAACAACAAGAGGAACTAATGATAATAAAAGAGAATTTTTATAGTGATTTAAGTAGATAACTAGTTAATGCATACAGAATATGTTAGCATATACTCAATTACATAAGATGCCGGCATCAGTAACAATCAAACATATTAATCATATTAAAAACAGAAAAATACAGCCGATATAAAATTTCTAAAAGGTTCCCTGAGTGTTTCTTAAAAATATATACGAATATGAATAAACTTGATAAAGGTAAATGACTCTTAGCACAGTGAAATTGGCTCGGCTAAATGTTACCAGTATTATTTTTAAGCAATGGAATATTTGGTCACAGTATTCAGTGGAGGCGTCTGATCTGTTCAGCCGTTAGAAGTAACTGTGAGTGATGGATCGGGAGGTGTGACGTCACGTCACCTTACTATTGTATTCCTCCAATCTCTGTGATATGCTTAAACACAACAAGTTTGAAATTTGTATCCAATTCTCAATTGTAACAAAGTATACTTGTTTATGTGATGGTTAGTATCAATACTTGCAAGTGTCCAATGTCCAAAGAATCTGTCCAAATTTGAAAAAAACGGTTTGTTTTATCAGCAGCTCTGAATCCTATGGAGTGTTGATCCGTTTGGTTTTATGTCCGTTCTGAAATATGAAACTTGTCCTTATCCGAAGAAGCTCCTAAGCACTTGGTTTTTAGTGTATATTAGGGCTATGATGGGAGCAAAGGAAGAAACAAGGGGGCACACAGGAATTATTCATACATCGATCTCAGTGTTGATTCAAGGAGATAGAAATGAACCTGTTTTTGTGCCAGTAAAACAATTTAGCAGTTCAATAGCCTTAGTATATAATTGGTTACACACAGGAATTACTCATATGTCCTCCCTCTATATTAATCATAGAGATAGGGATGAACCTGTGGAGTGTAACACTACCAGTAATAAAATTCTGAATTGACAGGAGTAAGCAAATCTACGCGTTTCGGCAGTGTTAGCTGCCTTTATCAAGTTCTTGATAAAGGCAGCTAACACTGCCGAAACGCGTAGATTTGCTTACTCCTGTCAATTCAGAATTTTATTACTGGTAGTGTTACACTCCACAGGTTCATCCCTATCTCTATGATTAATATAGAGGGAGGACATATGAGTAATTCCTGTGTGTAACCAATTATATACTAAGGCTATTGAACTGCTAAATTGTTTTACTGGCACAAAAACAGGTTCATTTCTATCTCCTTGAATCAACACTGAGATCGATGTATGAATAATTCCTGTGTGCCCCCTTGTTTCTTCCTTTGCTCCCATCATAGCCCTAATATACACTAAAAACCAAGTGCTTAGGAGCTTCTTCGGATAAGGACAAGTTTCATATTTCAGAACGGACATAAAACCAAACGGATCAACACTCCATAGGATTCAGAGCTGCTGATAAAACAAACCGTTTTTTTCAAATTTGGACAGATTCTTTGGACATTGGACACTTGCAAGTATTGATACTAACCATCACATAAACAAGTATACTTTGTTACAATTGAGAATTGGATACAAATTTCAAACTTGTTGTGTTTAAGCATATCACAGAGATTGGAGGAATACAATAGTCAGGTGACGTGACGTCACACCTCCCGATCCATCACTCACAGTTACTTCTAACGGCTGAACAGATCAGACGCCTCCACTGAATACTGTGACCAAATATTCCATTGCTTAAAAATAATACTGGTAACATTTAGCCGAGCCAATTTCACTGTGCTAAGAGTCATTTACCTTTATCAAGTTTATTCATATTCGTATATATTTTTAAGAAACACTCAGGGAACCTTTTAGAAATTTTATATCGGCTGTATTTTTCTGTTTTTAATATGATTAATATGTTTGATTGTTACTGATGCCGGCATCTTATGTAATTGAGTATATGCTAACATATTCTGTATGCATTAACTAGTTATCTACTTAAATCACTATAAAAATTCTCTTTTATTATCATTAGTTCCTCTTGTTATTTCATTTTATTTTTTAATAATCTGGTTGGCTCTACTTAGCTGGAGCGCTTATCCCACACCACTCTCACCTCTTTATCGTATAGTCTGTAATTGGAGATTTTATCAGACCATATTAGGGATTCAAGCACAGAAACCTTTTCCTGATTAGCACTCACACCACCCTTTGTTTGCTTGTTCATGGACAGTAATGAAATTGTAGAAATAAAGTTGTTAAAAACCTGACTAACCGCAACATCGATGACTGTTTGTTAACACCAGTCCAATGCTCTTTGCACCGTACTTGACGCACGTGTTTTTGATAAATAAGGATATCTTATTCAGATCCGCGGCACCGATGTCTGGCGAGAGTATTGATGCCGGCGAATGCAACATAGGTGACTCTTTGATAAATAGGCCCCACAAATGGTCAAATTGGCAACATATGTATTTTAATAGAATATCACCTAGATTATGAGTTTTTCGTTACGGCTTTTAACGCTCAAAAAATTGCGATTTCAGCGTAATAACAGTAACGCAGCTATTACAAGTCGTGTCGGTATAACTATACCACACACATTTTAGCCTGTAAAGCAACGTCCATTCCGCACTCAAAAAAATGCATGGGATTTTCATTGCATCGGTATTACAGGTTGTGCAGTGAGGGTAAAAAGCTTGCATAACAGCCTATACCGCCACAATCCATATGCCATCTTAAACCAGTAGTTATGAGTTTTGTGTAACAAAAATATTTCACAAAACTCATAACTAAAATGTTACAAAGTACACTAAGACGCATAAACTACCTATTAACCCCTAAACCGCCACC
Organism: Bombina bombina; assembly: GCF_027579735.1. NCBI lineage: Eukaryota > Metazoa > Chordata > Amphibia > Anura > Bombinatoridae > Bombina > Bombina bombina. The sequence goes on along the minus strand of NC_069504.1, from coordinate 1,140,798,316 downwards.
CTCCTGCATCGCAAATACTATATTAAACACTAATCTGCCGCCCACCCACATCGCAACTATTAAATTAATGTATTAACCCCTAATCTGCCGCTCCCGACATCGCCGACACTAATAAAAATTATGAACCCCTATTCCGCTGCTCCCCGACATCACCGCCACTATAATAAAGCTAGTAACCCCTATTCCGCCTCTCCCCAACATCGCTGACACTATAATAAAGGTATTAACCCCTAAATCTTCGGCCTCCCACATCTCCGCAACTAAATAAACCTATTAACCCACCTAACATTAAACTGTCATGGTTCAGATACAGCAGAAATTAAAAACACCTCTTTACTGGCATGCTATTTCTTCCTTCTCTTGAATTTCTTTTTCAGTAAAAAAAAAGTAATCTTATATGCCAGCCCATTTTATAACACCTGTGTGGGGGTGGTTTTTAAAAATAGATTGCAATCAGGAGGGGTTACACAGGTGCAGAGAGAAACCAGGCCCAGCTCTTAAAAAATCCATTGATTGCAAATAAATACATATGATACTCTGATTACATTTTATATTCACAATTATTCCTGCTCAGAATAATAATACATTTACAATATATACATAAAGTGGTATAAATAAACAGAGATATGAAAGACAACATTGTTTAGAACCAAAAAGGGGACTTAGGGACATGTAAATATGTTTGCAAAATATTTCTGACATAACACCCACACATATATATATATATATATATATATATATATATATATATATATATATATATATATATATATATATACATACATATACATACACACACACACAAGTATGTGCAAGGATAGATGTACAAATTCTAGCATTAATAATAATTAAAAATAAATAAAAAATATGACTCCTAGAAATACAAATACACATTAATTTCTGTGAAAGTATCATAACAAATCAATATAAAATAACTTTCTATGAGATATTGTTTGTTGAGGTATAAATCAATGTATGTCTTGGACATTAACAGATTAAAAATAAAAGATTAGCTTTAAAGAAATGTGCTTGTTCATGGACAGTAATGAAATAGTATAAATAAAGTTGGGAAAAACCCGAATAACCGCGACATCGATGACTGTTAGTTAACACCAGTCCGATGCTCTTCGCACCATACTTGACGCGCATGTTTTTTACGTCTTTTTTTATAAATAAGGGTATTGTATTCAGATCCGCGGCACCGATGTCTGGCGAGAGTATTGACGCCGGCGAATGCAACATAGTTGACGCTTTGATAAATAGGCCCCATAGTAATCACTTAAATTTTCATTGCTATCATTTATAGTATAGAAAGGGCTAGATTACAAGTGGAACGCTAAAGTATTGCGCTCCCACAAACGGTCAAATTGGCAACATATATATCTAAAAAGAATAACACCTAAATTACGAGTTTTGCGCTACGGCTTTTAACGCTGAAAAAATTTGCAATTTCAGTGTAAAAACAGTAACCCAGCTATTGCAAGTCGTGTCGATATAGCTTTACCGCAAGCATCTTAGCCTGTAAAGCAACGTCCATTCCGCACTCAAAAAAATGCGGAACCGCTGGCCCCCCACATCGCAAAACACTAAATAAACCTATTAACCCCTAAACCGCCAGCCCCCCACATCGCAAAACACTAAATTAAACTATTAACCCCTATACCTAACACCCCCCTAACTTTAAATTAAAATTACAATATAACTATATTTAAATAAATAAAAAAAACTTACCTGTGAAATAAAAATAAACCTAAAATTAAACTATAAATTAACCTAACCTTACGATTCTAATAAAATAAAAAAATACTACTAATTAAATCTAAATTACAAATTTAAAAAAACCTAATACTACGAGATAAATTAGAAAAAATAATAAACACTAAATTACGAAAAATAAAAAATACTGTTTACAAAACAATTATAAACGAAATTATCAAAAATAAAAACAATTACACCTAATCTAATAGCCCTATAAAAATAAAAAGCCCCCCCAAAATAAAAACAACTCCTAGCCTAACCTAATTTGTAGGTCATTGCCCTAAGTTAAACACCTCTTTTACCTGTAAAAAAAGTCCCCCCAATAGTAAAACCCACCACACAACCAACCCCCTAAAATATAAAAAAACCTAACTTTAAAAAAAAACCTAAGCTACCCATTGTCCCTAAAGGGGCATTTGTATTGGCATTGCCCTTTAAAGGACACTCAGCTCTTTTTTTCAAAAGCCCAAACCCTAATCTGAAAAAAAAACACACCAAAAAAAAAAGAAAAAACCTAACACTAACCCCAGAATATCTACTCATGGTTGCTGAAGTCCAGACATCCATGCAGCGACATCTTTATCCCTGCAATTGATTTGAACAGCCAATAGGATTTCAGTATCTCTCATCCTATTGGCTGATTTGAATTTGAAGAATCAAATGAGCCAATAGGAATGCACGGTACGCCATTTTCAAATCGCTACCTTGCATTGAAGCTGTCTTCGCTGCCGGGATAAAGATTGAAGACGCCCCCATGAAGGATGAAGATGTCGCTGCCTGGATAAAGACTTCTCATTGCCTGGATGTCCGGAATTCAGCAACCGTGAGTAGATATTCTGGGGTTAGTGTTTTTTTATTTTTTGGGGTGTTTTTTTTTTTTTTTTTTTTTTTTAGGTTTAGGGTTTGGGCTTTTGTAAAAGTGCTAAATGGCAATGAAAAAGAGCTAAATGCCCTTTTAAGGGCAATGCCCATACAAATGCCCCTTTAGGGGCAATGGGTAGCTTACGGTTTATTTAGAGTTAGGTTTTTTTTATTTTGGGGGGTTGGTTGGGTGTTGGGTTTTACTGTTGGGGGGACTTTGTATTTTTTTTACAGGTAAAAGAGCCGTTTAACAAGTCTTAGGGCAATGCCCCACGAAAGGCCCTATTAAGGGCTATTGGTAGTTTATTGTAGGCTAGGGGGTGTTTTTATTTTGGGGGGGCTTTTTATTTTTATAGGGCTATTAGATTTGGTGTAATTGTTTTTATTTTTGATAATTTCGTTTTTTTTTGTAAGCTTTATTATTTTTTGTAATTTTAGATTTTTAATTTTTCTCGTAGTGTTAGGTTTTTTAAATTTGTAATTTAGATTTTTTAATTGCTAGTATTTTTATTTTATTAGAATAGTAAGGTTCCGAGAGGTGACTTCCTGTTGGGGGTGGAGCTAATCACGCTGGTAGTGATCCTCCACAGCGGGTGTGTGTAGACAGTCCCGCGTTACCATCTCCCCCCCCGCCATTAGCCCCGTGGCCCTGCACATTTCAAGGGCTTGTTTTGGGCATTAAGCTGAGGTTCAGCTGGAGCTGGGGAAGTCCCAAGAATTGCGGTGTATCCGCCAAGGTGCAAGAAAGCACAGACAGAAGTCGAAGCACAAAGAGGACGTGGGTGTGAGTAACGGTACACAGCCGTCAGCAGAGCGTCTGCCTAAACAGTTTACAAGCTGCTGAAGCCTGAATCAAACCAACACACAGACCTGCTAGCAGAGAGGGGTTGTTGACACGCAGAGTGATCCGGGTGTCACCCCCTGTCTCGCGGGTCGAGGAACCAGCTTGGGGAAAAGCAGCAGCTGTGGAAGCCTAAGAAATCTCTCGGTGGAGTAAAGATTTCTCCTTGGGCTGGAGCACACCTGTATGTACACGCTCAGCCTGGATCTAAGCGTGTGGAGCCTGACCGGTGCTGTGATATCAAGTGGAAGCCGCAAGTATTTTACAGACATACATATTCATTGTACTCATTGAGGGGCTTAGCTTGGAGGGTCCCTGTAAAATTGCTATTGTGGCTAAAAAAGCGGTGTACTCTTAAAGGAAAAAAAAAAAAAAAAAAAAAAAGGAGGGGTCAAGAAAATTCTGAATTGCTGACTAACTTTTCAAGGTACTTTTTGGTCTATTACCTAAAAAAAGGGGGAAATTCCATCAAGAAAAAGAATAACCACTCTAACTGTATACACTTAACATTATTCTACCTGTGGTTTAATTCGAATTCTTCTGTAAAACTATTAAGGAGTCTGTTTGAAAAGTGACTTTACATCTTTGCTGAAAATAACAACTCAAGCCTGACGTAATATTTTTTCAGAACAGGGGTGATTTTGTTTTAGCACTCACCCGTATAGGTGGAATTTGTACTAGTCTTTAATCTGTTGATTGTTTTTGAGGTCTATTGCCTAATAAGACACTAAATATTGTTTAGAGGTGTAAAATAAACAGCATATCAATAGCCAGAGGGGCTTTAGAGCAGTGTTTTTCAACTAGTGTGCCGTGAGAGATCCTCAGGTGTGCCGCGGCAGACTGACAACAGTGCGGGGGTGTTTGTGAATGAACGTCAATATGTCATGTATAGTTTGTAGGAGGCATGGCATGACAGCACAGTACAGTGTGTATAATATAATTATATATATATATATATACACACACACACTGTATTAGGCTACAATGTGTTATTTTGTAAAATTTTGGGATGGTGGTGTGCCCAGGATTTTTTAAATGTAAAAAAGCGTGCCACGGCAAAAAAAAGGTTGCAAATCACTGCTTTAGAATATTATAGTTTGTATTAAAACAAGCAGAGCTATCACAATATTGATAATTTATATTTAAGGAAATTAAGTAACCATATATTTACTAAGGCCTAGATTTAGAGTTGGGCGGTAGCCGTCAAAACCAGCGTTAGAGGCTTCTAACGCTGGTTTTGGGCTACCGCCGGTATTTGGAGTTAGTCAGGAAAGGGTCTAACGCTCACTTTCCAGCCGTGACTTTTCCATTACCGCAGATCCCCTTACGTCAATTGCGTATCCTATCTTTTCAATGGGATCTTTCTAACGCCGGTATTTAGAGTCGTGGCTGAAGTGAGCGTTAGAAATCTAACGACCAAACTCCAGCCGCAGAAAAAAAGTCAGTAGTTAAGAGCTTTTTGGACTAACGCCGGTTCATAAAGCTCTTAACTACTGTGCTCTACAGTACGCTAACACCCATAAACTACCTATGTACCCCTAAACCGAGGCCCCCCCACATCGCCGCCACTCGATTACATTTTTTTAACCCCTAATTTGCCGACCGCCACCGTCGTTATACTTATGTACCCCTAATCTGCTGCCCCTAACACCACCGACCCCTATATTGTATTTATTAACCCCTAATTTGCCCCCCACAACGTCGCCGCCACCTACCCTTATTAACCCCTAATCTGCCGAGCGGACCGCACCGCTACTATAATAAAGTTATTAACACCTAATCCGCCTCACTCCTGCCTCAATAACCCTATAATAAATAGTATTAACCCCTAATCTGCCCTCCCTAACATCGCCGACACCTAACTTCAAACATTAACCCCTAATCTGCCGACCGGAGCTCTCTCATTAAGGTAGGAAAATTCTGATTGGCTGATGGAATCAGCCAATCAGAATCAAGTTCAATCCGATTGGCTGATCCGATCAGCCAATCAGATTGAGCTCGCATTCTATTGGCTGATCGGAACAGCCAATAGAATGCGAGCTCAATCCGATTGGCTGATTCAATCAGCCAATCGGATTGAACTTGATTCTGATTGGCTGATTCCATCAGCCAATCAGAATTTTCCTACCTTAATTCCGATTGGCTGATAGAATCCTATCAGCCAATCGGAATTCGAGGGACGCCATCTTGGATGACGTCATTTAAAGGAACCGTCATTCGTCGGGAAGTCGTCGGAAGAAGATGGGTCCGCAGTGGAGGTCTTCAAGATGGAGCCGGTCGTCATCGGATGAAGATAGAAGATGCCGCTTGGATCAAGGTGGTTGCTGGTCCGGATCGCCTCTTCTTCCCGGATAGGATGAAGATTTTGGAGCCTCTTCTGGACCTCTTCAGCCGCCGGATGATGGATGTCTAGCCCCAGCTTGGGCTTGGATGAAGATTTCGGAGCCTGGAACGATCGGTGATACCTGGCATGGTGAAGACAAGGTAGGAAGATCTTCAGGGGCTTAGTGTTAGGTTTATTTAAGGGGGGTTTGGGTTAGATTAGGGGTATGTGGGTGGTGGGTTGTAATGTTGGGGGGGGGTATTGTATTTTTTTTTTTACAGGCAAAAGAGCTGAATTCTTTGGGGCATGCCCCACAAAAAGGTCCTTTTAAGGGCTGGTAAGGTAAAAGAGCTTTGAACGTTTGTAATTTAAAATAGGGTAGGGCATTTTTTTATTTTGGGGGTCTTTGTTATTTTATTAGGGGGCTTAGAGTAGGTGTAATTAGTTTAAAATTGTTGTAATTTTTTTCTAATGTTTGTAAATATTTTTCTTTTTTTGTAACTTAGTTCATTTTTATTTTTTGTACTTTAGTTAGTTTATTTAATTGTATTTATTTGTAGGAATTGTATTTAATTTATTTATTGATAGTGTAGTGTTAGGTTTAATTGTAACTTAGGTTAGGATTTATTTTACAGGTAATTTTGTAATTATTTTAACTAGGTAACTATTAAATAGTTATTAACTATTTAATAGCTATTGTACCTGGTTAAAATAATTACAAAGTTGCCTGTAAAATAAATATTAATCCTAAAATAGCTACAATATAATTATAATTTATATTGTAGCTATATTAGGGTTTATTTTACAGGTAAGTATTTAGCTTTAAATAGGAATAATTTATTTAATAAGAGTTAATTTATTTTGTTAGATTTAAATTATATTTAATTTAGGGGGGTGTTAGGGTTAAAGTTAGACTTAGCTTTAGGGGTTAATAAATTTATTAGAGTAGCGGTGAGCTCCTGTCGGCAGATTAGGGGTTAATACTTGAAGTTAGGTGTCTGCAATGTTAGGGAGGGCAGATTAGGGGTTAATAAGTGTAGTTAGGTGGAGGCGACGTTGGGGGCGGCAGATTAGGGGTTAATAAATCTAATATAGGGGTCGGCGATGTTAGGGCAGCAGATTAGGGCTACATAGGGATAATGTAGGTGGCGGGGGTGTACGGAGCGGCAGATTAGGGGTTAAAAATAATATGCAGGGGTCAGCGATAGCGGGGGCGGCAGATTAGGGGTTAATAAGTGTAAGGTTAGGGGTGTTTAGACTCGGGGTACATGTTAGAGTGTTAGGTGCAGACGTAGGAAGTGTTTCCCCATAGCAAACAATGGGGCTGCGTTAGGAGCTGAACGCGGCTTTTTTGCAGGTGTTAGGTTTTTTTTCAGCTCAAACAGCCCCATTGTTTTCTATGGGGGAATCGTGCACTAGCACGTTTTTGAAGCTGGCCGTGTCCGTAAGCACCGCTGGTATCGAGAGTTGAAGTTGCGGTAAATATGCTCTACGGTCCTTTTTTGTGGAGCCTAACGCAGCCATTCTGTGAACTCTAAATACCAGCGGTATTTAAAAGGTGCGAGAGAAAAAAAAGCACGCGTAGCTAACGCACCCCTTTGGCCGCAAAACTCTAAACCTAGGCGTAAGAGAATTGTATTAAAATGCAAAATTATGGTAAAGACATATTTTATTTAATGTAGCTAAATGGTATCTATAGTAAACTAGAAAAGGCAGTAGCAGAGTAACTGTCCTGGAAGCTGGGTAAAAATCACTCGCCTAGATTTAGAGTTTTGCGGCCAAAGGGGTGCGTTAGCTACGCATGCTTTTTTCTGGCCGCACCTTTTAAATACCGCTGGTATTTAGAGTTCACAGAATGGCTGGGTTTTCAGTGCGTTAGGCTCCAAAAAGGGAGCGTAGAGCATAATTTAACGCCACTGCAACTCTCGATACCAGCGGTGCTTATGGACGCGGCCAGCTTCAAAAACGTGCTTGTGCAAACGATTCCCCCATAGAAAACAATGGGGCTGTTTGAGCTGAAAAAAAAACTAACACCTGCAAAAAAGCAGCGTTCAGCTCCTAACGCAGCCCCATTGTTTCCTATGGGGAAACACTTCCTACGTCTGCACCTAACACCCTAACATGTACTCCGAGTCTAAACACCCCTAGCCTTACACTTATTAACCCCTAATCTGCCGCCCCCGCTATCGCTGACCCCTGCATATTTTTTTTAACCCCTAATCTGCCGCTCCGTAAACCGCTGCTACTTATATTATCCCTATGTACCCCTAATCTGCTGCCCCTAACACCGCCGACCCCTATATTATATTAATTAACCCCTAATCTGCCCCCCACAACGTCGCCTCCACCTGCCTACACTTATTAACCCCTAATTTGCCGACCGGACCGCGCCGCTATTATAATAAAGTTATTAACCCCTAATCCGCCTCACTCCCGCCTCAATAACCCTATAATAAATAGTATTAACCCCTAATCTGCCCTCCCTAACATCGCCGACACCTAACTTCAAACATTAACCCCTAATCTGCCGACTGGAGCTCACCGCTATTCTAATAAATGTATTAACCCCTAAAGCTAATTCTAACCCTAACACCCCCCTAAGTTAAATATAATTTTTATCTAACGAAATAAATTAATTAAATAACTTATTCCTATTTAAAGCTAAATACTTACCTGTAAAATAAACCCTAATATAGCTACAATATAAATTATAATTATATTGTAGCTATTTTAGGATTAATATTTATTTTACAGGCAACTTTGTAATTATATTAACCAAGTACAATAGCTATTAAATAGTTAATAACTATTTAATAGTTACCTAGTTAAAATAATTATAAAATTACCTGTAAAATAAATCCTAACCTAAGTTACAATTAAACCTAACACTACACTATCAATACATTATTTAAATACAATACCTACAAATAACTACAATTAAATAAACTAACTAAAGTACAAAAAATAAAAAAGAACTAAGTTACAAAAAAAAAAAATATTTACAAACATTAGAAAAATATTACAACAATTTTAAACTAATTACACCTACTCTAAGCCCCCTAATAAAATAACAAAGCACCCCAAAATAATAAAATGCCCTACCCTATTCTAAATTACTAAAGTTCAAAGCTCTTTTACCTTACTAGCCCTGAACAGGGCCCTTTGCGGGGCATGCCCCAAAGAATTCAGCTCTTTTGCCTGTAAAAAAAAAAACATACAATAGCCCCCCCCCCCAACATTACAACCCACCACCCACATACCCCTAATCTAACCCAAACCCCCCTTAAATAAACCTAACACTAAGCCCCTGAAGATCTTCCTACCTTATCTTCACCATACCAGGTTCACCGATCCGTCCTCGGAAGTCTTGATCCAAGCCTCGGAAGTGTTGATCCAAGCCCAAGCGGGGGGCTGAAGAGTGACGTCCATCCTCGGGCTGAAGTCTGGATCCAAGCGGCGGCTGAAGAACTCCATCATCGGGCTGAAGTCGGAAGTCCATCATCGGGATGAAGTCTTCTATCAAGCCGCATCTTCAATCTTCTTTCTTCTGGAGCGGAGCGGAGCCATCTTCTTTCCAACCGACGCGGATCCAACCTCTTCAACCGACGCCTACTCGCCGAATGACGGTTCCTTTAAATGACGTCATCCAAGATGGCGTCCCTCGAATTCCGATTGGCTGATAGGATTCTATCAGCCAATCGGAATTAAGGTAGGAAAATTCTGATTGGCTGATGGAATCAGCCAATCTGGATCAGCCAATCAGAATTTTCCTACCTTAATTCCGATTGGCTGATAGAATCCTATCAGCCAATCGGAATTCGAGGGACGCCATCTTGGATGACGTCATTTAAAGGAACCGTCATTCGGCGAGTAGGCGTCGGTTGAAGAGGTTGGATCCGCGTCGGTTGGAAAGAAGATGGCTCTGCTCCGCTCCAGAAGAAAGAAGATTGAAGATGCGGCTTGATAGAAGACTTCATCCCGATGATGGACTTCCGACTTCAGCCCGATGATGGAGTTCTTCAGCCGCCGCATGGATCCAGACTTCAGCCCGAGGATGGACGTCACTCTTCAGCCCCCCGCTTGGGCTTGGATCAACACTTCCGAGGACGGATCGGTGAACCTGGTATGGTGAGGATAAGGTAGGAAGATCTTCAGGGGCTTAGTGTTAGGTTTATTTAAGGGGGGTTTGGGTTAGATTAGGGGTATGTGGGTGGTGGGTTGTAATGTTGGGGGGGGGGGGGTTATTGTATGTGTTTTTTTTACAGGCAAAAGAGCTGAATTCTTTGGGGCATGCCCCGCAAAGGGCCCTGTTCAGGGCTGGTAAGGTAAAAGAGCTTTGAACTTTTTTAATTTAGAATAGGGTAGGGCATTTTTTTATTTTGGGGGGCTTTGTTATTTTATTAGGGGGCTTAGAGTAGGTGTAATTAGTTTAAAATTGTTGTAATATTTTTCTAATGTTTGTAAATATTTTTTTATTTTTTGTACTTTAGTTAGTTTATTTCATTGTGTTTATTTGTAGATATTGTATTTATTTAATTTATTGATAGTGTAGTGTTAGGTTTAATTGTAACTTAGGTTAGGATTTATTTTACAGGTAATTTTGTAATTATTTAACTATTTTAGCTATTAAATAGTTCTTAACTATTTAATAGCTATTGTACCTGGTTAAAATAAATACAAAGTTACCTGTAAAATAAATATTAATCCTAAAATAGCTACAATATAATTATAATTTATATTGTAGCTATATTAGGGTTTATTTTACAGGTAAGTATTTAGCTTTAAAGGAGGAATAATTTATTTAATAAGAGTTAATTTATTTTGTTAGATTTAAATTATATTTAACTTAGGGGGGTGTTAGTGTTAGGGTTAGACTTAGCTTTAGGGGTTAATCCATTTATTACAGTAGCGGCGAGATTCGGTCGGCAGATTAGGGGTTAATAATTGAAGTTAGGTGTTGGCGATGTTAGGGAGGGCAGATTAGGGGTTAATACTATTTATTATAGGGTTATTGAGGCGGGAGTGAGGCGGATTAGGGGTTAATAACTTTATTATAGTAGCGGTGCGGTCCGCTCGGCAGATTAGGGGTTAATAAGTGTAGGCAGGTGAAGGCGACGTTGAGGGGGGCAGATTAGGGGTTAATAAATATAATATAGGGGTCGGCGGTGTTAGGGGCAGCAGATTAGGGGTACATAAGTATAACGTAGGTGGCGGTCAGCAGATTAGGGGTTAATTATTGTAGGTAGCTGGCGGCGACGTTGTGGGGGGCAGGTTAGGGGTTAATAAATATAATATAGGGGTCGGCGGTATTAGGGGCAGCAGATTAGGGGTACATAAGTATAACGTAGGTGGCGGTCGGCAGATTAGGGGTTTAAAAAAAATTTAATCGAGTGGCAGCGATGTGGGGGGACCTCTGTTTAGGGGTACATAGGTAGTTTATGGGTGTTAGTGTACTTTAGAGCACAGTAGTTAAGAGCTTTATAAACCGGCGTTAGCCCAGAAAGCTCTTAACTACTGACTTTTTTCTGCGGCTGGAGTTTTGTCGTCAGATTTCTAACGCTCACTTCAGCCACGACTCTAAATACCGGCGTTAGAAAGATCCCATTGAAAAGATAGGATACGCAAATGACGTAAGGGGATCTGCGGTATGGAAAAGTCTCGGCTGGAAAGTGAGCGTTAGACCCTTTAATGACTGACTCTAAATACCGGCGGTAGCCCAAAACCAGCGTTAGGAGCCTCTAACGCTGGTTTTGACGGCTACCGCCCAACTCTAAATCTAGGCCACTGTATTGTCAAAAAAGGATAGCATAAAAAGTTAGGTTCTTCTGATTATGCTGGAAAACTTTATATTTATGGGACAGATTTATAGCTTGTGAATAAGATTGATAATAATCTCTTTTCTTTGAGGGACCTGGTGTAATATATCAGAGGGAGGCTAAATAAAAAAATAGATCTTGAACAGGAAAATCCCTATTTTTGAACCAAAGAACTAATACATTTATTGTATAAGAAAACAAAGGGTTGTTTTCTCTTGTAAAAAAAATCATAAAGCCTTTGGATTTAAAAATAGGGTGGCATTTTGTTTAGTCACACACACTTCCATACACACACAAAAAAAAAGGGAGCTACATATACACAGATTGTGTCACAACCAGGAACAATAGGTTCTTGTTTAAGTGTTTGTATTTGATTTATATATGAGGCTATATGACAAATAGTTTCTCTAAATTCCACATGTAATGTGATTGATGTGGTTTGCACTTATTGTAAGGCACTAAAAAAAGAATAGAACTTTTTTTTTTTCCCACTTGCACAAGTGTTCTTTTTTCCGTTTTTATATATATATATAAGTTTTTTTTATGGAAAGATTTATCACGCAAGGTAAACACAGTTCACCTATAATGCCCCCTAAAATAAAAGATCGGAAAACGAAAGCACTGGATGTCAGTTCAGATACAAATATAGAGATGGTTAACCCTCAATTAGATTTCCAGCCAATTATGATCCAGCTAACGGAGCTTTTCTCCCCTCAATTTACTGAAAATAAAAAAGAGCAAGCGGGTATTGCTATAAATATTATGGCCCTCTCCACGGAAGTAAGACAATTCTCAAATAGGCTTACAGAAGCCGAGAACAGAATATAGAATATATAGAATATATAGAATAGAGGACTTAACTAATTCCCATGATACCCAAATGCATGCACAAGAATCCCAAATCAATAAGTTACAAAATCTTCTGGAGGATATGGAGGATCGCTCCAGACGAAATAATCTCAGAATTGTAGGTCTGCCATAAACGGCAGAATACAATGATTTAATGAAATTTATGTCCATAGTTTTACCTCAGGCTCTGGGACTACCGTCTGTACAACTTCCTTTAACAGTTGAGAGAGCGCACAGGATTGCCCCCCCTAAAACTAATATAAATGGTGCAATAAGGAGTAGGGTTTGTATAGTTACATTTTTAAAGTTTCAGGATAAAGTGGAAGTGTTAAGACTATATAAGAAACATGAGTCTTTTGCAATAGCCAATAATAGATTGTTATTATTTCAAGATTTTTCTACTGAGACCTCAGCAAAGAGGAAATGAATGGCCCCTTATTGTACACAGTTTATTAAGAAAGGACTCAAAGCTCGTTTAATGTACCCTGCAAAGATAGTAATAGAATTACAGTACAAGAAAATTACCCTTAACAATATAGAAGAAGCGCAGGAATTTGCAGCTAGCAATTAAGATATATGTAAGTAGTGATAGGGCCAAGCTTCCTAAATATGTTATGAGAATGCTTAGCTATGCAGAAGTCTTGTTGGTATTTAAGAATTAGTCCGATTAAATTGTAAACTGCTAACTTAGATGAAAAGCTCGGTAACTGTGTATTTCTTGAGCAGTTAGGTGTTTTTATACAATTTTTTTTTTTTGTTTTGTTGTTTTTCTCCCTCTCTTTCCTCCCTCCATCTTTAGGCCTCTGGTATTTAGAAAATATGGCTAGACTCTTTATTAGATGTTAAATGAGTGTTGATAAAAAGCTTAAAGGGACACTGTACTCAAAATTTTTCTTTCGTGATTCACATAGAGCATGCATTTTTAAGCAACTTTCTAATTTACTCCTATTATCAAATTTTCTTCATTCTCTTGGTATGTTTATTTGAAAAGCAAGAATGTAAGTTTAGATGCCGGCCCATTTTTGGTAAACAACCTGGGTTGTCCTTGCTGATTGGTCAGCACCAATAAACAAGTGCTGTCCATGGTCCTGAAGCAAGCATTTGCTGGCTCCTTAGCAGAGATGCCTTCTTTTTCAAATAAAGATAGCAAGAGAACAAATTAAAATTGATAATAGAAGTAAATTAGAAAGTTGCTTACAATTGCATGCTCTATCTGAATCATGAAAGATAAAATTTGGGTTCAGTGTCCCTTTAAGTTTCTTTCCTGGAATGTAGGAGGTATCACCTCGCCAATGAAACGTAAAGTTATTATAAAATCTTTAGCTAAACATCACCCAGATATAGTATTCCTACAGGAGACGCATTTGAAGGAATTGGAGATAACGAAACTTAAAATAAAATGGGTAGGTGAGGTCTTAGCTACGCCAGTAAATAACAGGAAAGCAGGAGTTGCTATATTATTACATAAAAACCTAGATTATAAGATCATAAAAGTCGAATTGGATCCAGAGGCTAGATTTATTATTTTGCAAATAGTAATAAACAATATTAATTTTATCTTCTGCAATATTTACGGGCCAAAATGTGCATACTCCCTTGTTTTGGCAGAAAATTAAAGTTAAGTTATTCCCATTTGCCTCCCAGAATCTTATTTTAGGGGGAGATTTTAATATTGCGATAACCCCTGAACTGGACAGATTTTCTCAGAAAAAAAATCTAGTGAATATAAAAAACGTGCACAATGCCTGAAACAACTTTGTCATAAACTTAAGCTTATAGATAGTTGGTGTATAGAGAATCCAGATGCTAGGACATTCTCTTGTGAGTCCAAAGTACATTCCACTTTTTCAAGAATTGATATGTTTTTAATTTCAGAGTCTCTCTCTATTTTGGGGGTTATTCCAGAGATTGCTGATATAATTATTTCAGATCACGCTATTATATCCCTTGCCTTTCCTGCTCTAGCTAAACCGAAAGATAGAAATCAAAATTTTATATTTCCACGTTTTTTGCTAAATAACCCTAGATTTAATGCGTGGTTAAAACAAAAATGGAAGGACTTTGTTACTTTTAATATTTCTTACATTAACAAGATAGAAATATTTTGGGAAACGTCAAAAGCGGTATTAAGAGGGGAAATTAAATCATATTTGAATACCTGGAACAAGAAAAATAGAGCAGTTGAAATACAACTCGCAAACCACATTAAAAATGTTTTTAAAAGATATTGCAACGAAAAATCACCAAGTAATTGGAAAAAATATTGTGATGCTAGAAATAATCGTGATGTGATGCTTAAAAAGAAGTCCTATAGAGAAGAACTTAAACTGAATCTAAAGATTAAAGGATATCACGGTACATCAGCTAAACATTTAGCCAATTTAACGAAAAATAGAGCAAGTAAAAACTATATTACAGCAATCAAGGCAGGTGGGGATAGATTCACCGATCCGGATAAGGTCAGGGAGGTATTTCACAGCTTTTATCCAAAGCTATATAATCAATCTGATGTTAATCTTACAAGTTTAGAGACCTTTTTATCTAAGATCTCACTTCCTCAGATTTCCAAAGAATGGCTATCAGAATTGAATGCCCCTATTACAGGTGAAGAAATTATTAAAGCAATAGATAAAGTAGAATTAAACAAAGCAGCAGGGCCTGATTTTTTACCAGCAGAGTTTTATAAAATTTTATCACAGGAAATTAATTATACCCTTGAAAGACTTTATAATGAGTTTTTTTCCAAAAATACCACCATGTCTAATTTCTTTCCTGCCGCAAATATAACGTTAATACCAAAGAAAGATAAAGACTTAGAGGATCCAGCATCCTATAGACCAATTTCTGTCCTCAATGTAGATTATAAAATATTGACTTCAATTGTTGCAGCAATGCTGGCAAAAGGACTGGAGGAGATTATAAACACGGATCAAGCTGGGTTTATGCGGGGAAGGAACTCCTCAAAAAATATTCGTAAGGTAGTTTTGCTATTGGATTATATGTGGAACAGGGATAAAATTGGTAAAAAGGGAATATATTCAGATCTAGCCCTCCTGACCGTGGATGCAGAAAAGGCTTTCGATTCCATTACTTGGCAGTATCTGTTCCGGGTGTTAGAGCAATTTGGGTTCCAAGAGCAATTTGTACATTTTGTTCATAAAATATACAGGAATCCAGTATCATATTTTCTGATTAATGGCATATTCTCTCCTAAAGTTATACTTGGAAAGGGAACAAGGCAAGGATGTCCATTGTCCCCCTTGCTTTTTAATATCGCACTAGAACCATTGGCCTTATGCTTAAGGGATAACTTGAGCGAAATTTTACTGGGATCAGAAAAATTGAAAATTCTACTATATGCAGATGATCTGTTATTTTTGGATAAAACGGCATATTATATCCCTTTAGTATTACAATTTTTTTCTGACTTCAGCTCCTTCTCGGGGTATAAAATCAATTTTGGGAAAAGTGAATTGCTGTGGATAGTAAAGTCAAGGGTTAGTTGTCTAGCTCACCCGTTTAAAACTGTAGATCAGTTTAAGTATCTGGGTATTTAGACAAGCAGGACCAGCACTTACTTAATCCTTCATTTTTCCAGTGATTCGAGTTGGTGCACACCAGGGGGACTCCCCTAACCAAAGTCCAGTGACAAGTATAATAAAACACACTGGTGGCACTCAAAAAATGGCAGCAGTGCCTTTATTACAGAGCAACGTTTGATAAAGGGGCAGGAGCCCCGAAAACGTTGCTCTGTAATAAAGGCACTGCTGCCATTTTTTGAGTGCCACCAGTGTGTTGTTTTATTATAAGTATCTGGGTATAATACTGCATAGGAATCCACAAAAATGGTTTAAGCTAAACTTTTTTCCCTTACTACAGAAAATTAAGAATAATCTTGAAGTATGGGCCTCTTTTCCATTGTCCTTATCAGCTTGTGTGAACTTAATTAAATCCATCGTGTTTCCTCAGTTATTGTATCCATTACAAAATTTACCATTGTTCTTTACTAATAGTGATCTTAGAAAACTTGATCAATATCAAACTAAATTTATATGGGGGAACAAGAAAGCGCGTATTTCTCTGGGGAGATTGATGCAAAAAAAATATTTTGCAGGTTTGGCCCTTCCGAATATAAGATTATATAATATTGCTACTTTAGTTAAATTTGCTCTAGATTGGATAACGGACTCTAACAACTTTGCTACTAATTACCTTGAAAGGCAATGTATAGTGCCTTTTTCTTTAAAAGCTATCTTACATGGGGTAATTAAAGATCTTCCCTCAAAAATGTCAGTATTATTTACTATTAAAAATGTAATAAGAGCTTGGCAGAAATTTTGTAAGATCCTAGAAGTGAATCCCCATTTTTCTACATTTTTGCCCATAAAAGGTAACCCAGAATTTCTGCCAGATATTCAGTACAAGGTATTTAAACAATGGGAGGAGAATGGTCTGGAATTTGTGGCACAAGCATTGAGCAATAATCAGCAAATGTATTCATTAGAGCTTCTCTCTCAACAATTCAATCTACCTAGAAATAATCTGTTATTATTTCCAACTTCGTCACTTAATAACAAATTGTACCAGTATTAGGGAGTATATGAAAGATTGTATGGAGCTGAATAGGTATATAGATAGGTTTAAAAGTGGTAATACGTCAATATCATTGATGTATGAGGTGATGCTAGATAAACAAGGTATGCTATTTCTGGAAAAAATTATTAAAAGATGGGAAGGCACGTTCCCCACAGTAGATTCGGATTCATTAATCAGAGTTTTGCTTTAGTTAATAAATGTGTAATTGCTGTGGGGTGGAAAGAGTCTCACTATAAACTGGTAAATAATTATGATCTTTCTCCAGCAAGGATGGCACAAGTCTTAGCGTGTCCACGTTGTTCATATTATGTAATGCTAATGTGGTTCATATGCTATGGCAGTGCCCTAAAAATTCAGTTTTGGGCTATACTGTTACTTGATTTAGATATTCAATTTTCTCCTAAAGTAGTATTTTTCCTTAAAATTGAGACTCAGATAAAACCCATATTATTAACTCGTCTCATAATTGTTTTTATAGTTAGATCTCTTATATTTAAGAATTGGCAGCTGTCTAAGGCCCCATCATTTACTAGTTTTCTTAAAGAGATCCAGACGCAAATTATATTTGAATCCTTTTATACACAATATACCTCAGAAAAACGGATCGGTGAGTTTATCCTCACCTGGCTTCCAGTTATTAAGTCCTACTCATTAGTAACGCAGAAGAATATTTTATCTCCATTTTTAAGTTTGCAGAGTTTTGCTGACTTGGTTCTTTATGGAGTGTTTCCCCCGCTGTGGGTATCAAATTTTAGGGAGGTCGACTAGTGTGGGGAAGGAAGGTCCCGGTAGGGAGAGGGGAGCCTTACATCCTCTCTTTTTATTTCTCTTTTTCTCTCTCTCTTTTTTTTTTTGTTTTGTTTGTTTGCAAAAATATCTTAGTTTACAAACCTCAGGAGGTTTTGTCTGTTCAAGTTATTCCTTAAGGATTAAAGTACTAGTTGAGATGAATAAGTTTAAGAATTGTAATATTGTTCGTATGTTGGTTAATTGAGGATTGAGATGACAAATCCTCTAAATATTGTTTTTTTTCCTCTCTCTCTTATATGGACTTTGTTAACGGTAAAGCTCAAGGTATACCTGTACTATTTATTTTTGCAATTTTTTTGTTCCTTTTGTGATTTTCTATTATTTTATTGTGTGGAAAAAAAGCAATAAAAAGAATATTGAAAAAAAAGTTTTTATTTATTTAAATATATTTATATTGTAATTTTATTTAAAGTTAGGGGGTGTTAGGTTTAGGGGTAAATAGCTTAATTTCGTGTTTTGCAATGTGGGGGGCTGGCGGTTTAGGGGTTAGAAGGTTTATTTGTGGTGGAGATGTGGGAGGCCGCAGGTTTAGGGGTTAATAGGTTTATTTAGTTGCGGAGATGGGGGAGGCCGGAGGTTTAGGGGTTAATAACTTTATTATAATGTCGGCGATGTTGGGGAGCGGCGGAATAGGGGTTAATAGCTTTATTATATTGGTGGTAAAGTCAGAGAGCAGCGGAATAGGGGTCAATAGCTTTAATTAGTGGCGACGATGTCGGCAGTGGCATATTAGGGGTTAATAAATTTATTTAGGTGGAGGCGATGTTGGGGGGCGGCAGCTTAGGGGTGTTTAGACTTGGGGTTTATGTTAGGGTGTTAGGTTTAAACGTAACTTTTTTCCCCCATAGATATCAATGGCGTTGCGTTAGAGATTAAATGCCACCATATCGCACGCACAGTACTTTTCAGTAACTCGTAATGGCAGCGCTATGGAGAGTGAAATAATGCAACTTTTTGGCTTTAGTTTTGCACTCTGTTTAGTGCAAAACTCGTAATCTAGGTGTATGTTAATTACTAATAAACCTCAGATACTGTACCATTATAATAATCAAGGAAAATGATATTTAGCCGACACCAATTGTGTCATTGATATGTGGAAATTACAATTTATATTGCCCATTTTGTAACATCATCAATGCCCTTTGGTTAATATATTTAGTTACTAACGGAATTGTATTTATCTATATATAATGCAAGAGCAATGGCAATTTGTTGTGTCTTACTAGGATGTAGTGATGGGTAAAATGTGGAACTACATATATATATGTACATTTTTCACTGGCCAGCAACGGCATAATTATGATTACAGCTTATGCTGAAACGTGTCAGACACTGACGGCAGACCTCAAATGTTTAAACATTTCGTACTCCACCGTCCTAAGCTTTTATCAAATCTTCAATAAAGAGCATTGTTTTTAACCTGAGCCAACTTCACCTTTTTGCTATGGAGTAAATGCCAATACCTAAGATACATTTTAAAAGGGTTCGGATAGAAACAGAATTCAGGGATATGATTGATGGTGTTAAATTTCTCACTTTTTAATAGGATTAATTTAAGATGAACTGGAGCTTTTATTGTAAGTATACAGGGAGTGCAGAATTATTAGGCAAATGAGTATTTTGACCACATCATCCTCTTTATGCATGTTGTCTTACTCCAAGCTGTATAGGCTCGAAAGCCTACTACCAATTAAGCATATTAGGTGATGTGCATCTCTGTAATGAGAAGGGGTGTGGTCTAATGACATCAACACCCTATATCAGGTGTGCATAATTATTAGGCAACTTCCTTTCCTTTGGCAAAATGGGTCAAAAGAAGGACTTGACAGGCTCAGAAAAGTCAAAAATAGTGAGATATCTTGCAGAGGGATGCAGCACTCATAAAATTGCAAAGCTTCTGAAGCGTGATCATCGAACAATCAAGCGTTTCATTCAAAATAGTCAACAGGGTCGCAAGAAGCGTGTGGAAAAACCAAGGCGCAAAATAACTGCCCATGAACTGAGAAAAGTTAAGCGTGCAGCTGCCAAGATGCCACCAGTTTGGCCATATTTCAGAGCTGCAACATCACTGGAGTGCCCAAAAGCACAAGGTGTGCAATACTCAGAGACATGGCCAAGGTAAGAAAGGCTGAAAGACGACCACCACTGAACAAGACACACAAGCTGAAACGTCAAGACTGGGCCAAGAAATATCTCAAGACTGATTTTTCTAAGGTTTTATGGACTGATGAAATGAGAGTGAGTCTTGATGGGCCAGATGGATGGGCCCGTGGCTGGATTGGTAAAGGGCAGAGAGCTCCAGTCTGACTCAGACGCCAGCAAGGTGGAGGTGGAGTACTGGTTTGGGCTGGTATCATCAAAGATGAGCTTGTGGGGCCTTTTCGGGTTGAGGATGGAGTCAAGCTCAACTCCCAGTCCTACTGCCAGTTTCTGGAAGACACCTTCAAGCAGTGGTACAGGAAGAAGTCTGCATCCTTCAAGAAAACATGATTTTCATGCAGGAAAATGCTCCATCACACGCGTCCAAGTACTCCACAGCGTGGCTGGCAAGAAAGGGTATAAAAGAAGAAAATCTAATGACATGGCCTCCTTGTTCACCTGATCTGAACCCCATTGAGAACCTGTGGTCCATCATCAAATGTGAGATTTACAAGGAGGGAAAACAGTACACCTCTCTGAACAGTGTCTGGGAGGCTGTGGTTGCTGCTGCACGCAATGTTGATGGTGAACAGATCAAAACACTGACAGAATCCATGGATGGCAGGCTTTTGAGTGTCCTTGCAAAGAAAGGTGGCTATATTGGTCACTGATTAGTTTTTGTTTTGTTTTTGAATGTCAGAAATGTATATTTGTGAATGTTGAGATGTTATATTTATTTTTACCAGTGAAACCAGTAATTGAAATGGGTATATATTTGTTTTTTGTTACGTTGCCTAATAATTATGCACAGTAATAGTCACCTGCACACACAGATATCCCCCTAAAATAGCTATAACTAAAAACAAACTAAAAACTACTTCCAAAACTATTCAGCTTTGATATTAATGAGTTTTTTGGGTTCATTGAGAACATGGTTGTTGTTCAATAATAAAATTAATCCTCAAAAATACAACTTGCCTAATAATTCTGCACTCCCTGTATTAGATTTGTATCACTCAATAGACTTCTTTTTTCAACCTCATCTACTATGTTACTATGTATGTAAGCATGATTGCCCTGTTATGCCCTTTAAATATTTTGACTTTTTTTATGCTTAGATTTTTTGCCTTCATTGAAAGACCTGTTGGGGAATCCAGTTTACTTTTTATTATTGTGTGGAAGCATTTTCCAGTATAACTCTGTGATTGGAATGGTAACGTACAAACCCAAATACATTGAGCAGCAGTACGGGCAGACTTCAGCCAAGACAAACGTTATTATAGGTATGGTTATATCATGTACGGTAATTACAGATATTGTCATGAATACACGTGTATACAGTATGTACAGACTTAAGCCAAGACAAACCTTATTATAGGTATGGTTATATCATGTACGGTAATTAGATATTGTCCTGAATACACGTGTATACAGTACGTTCAGACTTAAGCCAAGACAAACGTTAGTATAGGTATGGTTATATCATGTACGGTAATTACAGATATTGTCATGAATACACGTGTATACAGTATGTACAGACTTCAGATCTCATTGATTAACCTATTCCTGCCAGTAACACACGCAGCAGAGCGATTAGTAAGATAAACAAACACCATAATGAATTCTGCTTCAGTTCTGCTGTACAACAACTTGTCTCCACTACATACTGTAGCATATCTCTCTGTAACATGACAAATCCAACTACTCTGCTATGGTGGTTGGGGTTCCCATACATTAAACATTGTTCCAAACACAACCTATAAAAAACTAAGCGCTAGAATACGAGTGGGGCGGTAATCACGCGAATTACAAATTGAAAATAAATCTTTCTCTCGCACGCTAACCCAATACACGCAAAGAGCAGAAGATTGGATATTGAATGTGACTGCATTAGCGTACTCCAAAGACTTAAATAGAAAAAGAAAAGTGGAAATAACCTAACATCCATACTCATGTTATAACCCCAAATCACAGTAAGCCCCCTACTCTATTAACCCCTAACCCACCACATAGCTCACCGCAAAATACCTGCTACTCTATTAACCCCTTAGCCACCACCCCATATAGCAAACTACCAGCACTATATGATTAACCCCTAAACCACCACATTGCAAAATACCCCACTCCACTATTAACCCCTAAACCACCACATCCCCACATACCTTAAAAAAAAAAAAATCAGTACATAAAAAATAGAAAAGAAAACTACCATTACAGAAAATAAAAAAACTGGGATGAAAAAAAGAAGTAGAAGACCACTGCCGGGGTGAAGATGAAGCGCCGCCGGTATTAATATGAAGCGCTGGCACCCGGATTCAACTTTGGTGAGAACCTTCTTTGGGGTTTAATGACAGGATTTTTTTTTAATTAGTGAGGGATTTTTTTGGGCAGCAAAGAGCTGAATACTCTTCTAAGGGTAATGCCCAGCCAGGCAACTTATAGAGTAGGTTTTTTTTAAGATAGCGTTTTATTTGGGGGGATTACTTGTAGAATCATTTTTTAAGTGAGGCTTTTGTTTTTGAATATTTTTTTTATGGTACTGTAGTGCCGGTTTTGGGGTTAATAATGAAGAGGGGTAGTTTGGATTGGAGGTTGTGGCGGTTTAGGGGTTAACAGTGTAGATATTAAGTTTGAGATGGGGATTGTGGGGAATTATGGGTTAATAGTGTAGAGGGGTCGTTATCAATGGGGGTTGTGGCAGTTTAGGGGTTAATATTGTAGTTTAGAGCAAATGCTTCCTTCAGCCAAAACCCTTTATGTTTTGTGTAAAAAGTTTGAGCACTAAATTTGATTGCGTTCAAGCAATCGCATTTACTTTCAACTTGTAAGATGAGAGGACATTGCCACTCAACGGGGAGAGTAAATTATCTCGTAATTGTTTTTACACTCCTCGCTCTAATGATAGCGCTCCACTCGTGATCTGGCCATAATTATCATGGCAGAAACACACAACCCCTTATTCATACAAAATACACAATCCCAACAGCTACATCAAATGTACCCTGGGGTTAAAATGTGTGAACTGTTGGATAAAGGAGGGATGAGACTATAATTATATGCTAGGTTCAGTAAATGTGTGAACTGTTGGATAAAGGAGGGATGAGACTATAATTATATGCTAGGTTCAGTAAATGTGACAATAAGCACAATGTAAAATTAAGTAAAAACAGCACAGTGATAAGCAGATAACATTTCTCAGCCTTATAGACTGAGGGCTTTAGCTCCTTATACCCCCACCAAGGACATTAGCGGTAAGAGTTTCCTAAATCTAACCAGATAGGGATATGCAGGGTTACATTACATATATCTGTAGGTAGCATAGGGTGCAGTTATACCTACACTACAGCAGCTAAATGTAACCAGATATCAATATGTTAGTGTGCAGGGTTACATTATATTTATCTGTAGGTAGCATAGGGTGCAGTTATACCTACACTACAGCAGCTAAATGTAACCAGATATCAATATGTTAGCATGCAGGGTTACGTTATATTTATCGGTAGATAGCATAGGGTGTAAATACCTACACTACAGCAGCTAAATGTAACCAGATAGGGATATGTAAGCATGCAGGGTTACGTTATATTTATCTGTAGGTAACATAGGGTGCAGTTACCTACACTACAGCTGCTAAATATAACCAGATATGGATATGTTAGCATGCAGGGTTACGTTATATTTATCTGTAGGTAACATAGGGTGTAAATACCTACACTACATCAGCTAAATGTAACCAGATATGTATATGTTAGCATGCAGGGTTATATTATATTTATCTGTAGGTAGCATAGGGTGCAGTTACCTATACTACAGCTGCTAAATATAACCAGATATGTATATGTTAGCATGCAGGGTTATATTATATTTATCTGTAGGTAGCATAGGGTGCAGTTACCTTCACTACAGCTGCTAAATGTAATCAGATAGGGATGTTAGTATGCAGTGTTACATTATATTTATCTGTAGATAGCATAGGGTGCAGTTACCTACGCTACAGCTGCTAAATGTAATCAGATAGGGATATGTAAGCATGCAGGGTTACGTTATATTTATCTGTAGGTAACATAGGGTGTAAATACCTACACTACAGCAGCTAAATGTAACCAGATAGGGATATGTTAGCATACAAGGTTACATTATATTTATCTGTAGGTAGCATAGGGTGCAGTTACCTACACTACAGCTGCTAAATATAACCAGATATGGATATGTGTCATGATCCGGTGTACATGCGCTCAGGACACAGACCCTCAGGGCAGTGGTAGGGATTTGAAGACACCGACCCCTGACCCGGGGAAGAGTATCCTGGACGTGGATAGATGATATTCTGTGATTCATAGTTGCTAGAAGTTATTGTAGAATAAATGGAGAGTGCAACATTTGTATACAATATATTCTGAGTTCACTGTGACATAGTTAGTTAATAGAAGTAACTGCAGGATTCAATGAGAGAAAAATATAGCAAAGTGGAATGTTCAGGCTTCAGAGTAATCTGGTAAAAGATTGACACTTAGATGCAAATTAAGGATTGTTGCAGGTTCACAGTACATAATATTATATAAAGCTGTATGTCAGAGTTAAAGCACAGCTGCACAGGTACTTAGACAAGCTGCAAGTTTAAGCATTAATTACTGTTTGTGCATTTAGATGCAAACTTGGTTTGTTGCAGGTTCACAGTACTTATTATTATTATAAAGAGCTGTATGTCAGTAATTAGCAGAGCAGCACAGGTGAAAGTTAAGTTTAAGGCATCAATTACTGTTTGAACATATATTGGAGAATCACATGAAAGCTTTTAATTGAACACATAGATGCAGCGTTCAGAATATGTTACCATATTTGCAACAGGATATTTCAGCAATGACAACTTGTAGCAGAGAAATAGTTATAAAGTTCTGAGTAAGATGCTGTTGTAATTAGAGAGTGATGGTAAGCAAAAGCATAGTTGAATTATAATAAAGTTCAGAGATTGTTAAGTAGCTGTGTCCAGGAAACAGAATGGAGATATTTTTGATACTTGCGGTTTGATGATATTTTGCATAGGTAATAGAAAATGCTGTATCTTGGAATAGCTGGTAAGTTCATGAAGGAAACAGTCACAGACCTCTGTTCAGGATCACAACTTCAATGTTAATGCAAGGCACATTAGACCTGAGAAGGCTTAAAAAGAGGCTGAGGTAATCAGGTGCATGAATAATTAATCAGGCAGGCAGGCAAGCTGAATGTGAATACTGCCCAAATGCAGCAGTCAGAAAAGGATTTCTTAAAGGGATAGTGACATTAGGCTGAGATATGTTACAATATGTTAGCATGCAGGGTTATATTATATTTAACTGTAGGTAGCATAGGGTGCAGTTACCTACACTACAGCTGCTAAATGTAACAAGATAGGGATATGTTAGTATGCAGTGTTACATTATATTTATCTGTAGATAGCATAGGGTGCAGTTACCTACGCTACAGCTGCTAAATGTAACCAGATAGGAATTTGTTAGTGTGCAGGGTTACATTACATTTATATGTAGGTAGCATAGGGTGCAGTTACCTACACTACAACTGCTAAATATAACCAGATAGGGATATGTAAGCATGCAGGGTTACATTATATTTATCTGTAGGTAGCATAGGGTGTAAATACCTACACTACAGCAGCTAAATGTAACTAGATAGGGATATGTTAGTATGCAGGGTTACATTACATATATCTGTAGGTAGCATAGGGTGCAGTTATACCTATAGTACAGCAGCTAAATGTAACCAGATATCAATATATTAGCATGCAGGGTTACGTTATATTTATATGTAGGTAACATAGGGTGTAAATACCTACACTACAGCAGCTAAATGTAACAAGATAGGGATATGTTAGCATACAAGGTTACATTATATTTATCTGTAGGTAGCATAGGGTGCAGTTACCTACACTACAGCTGCTAAATATAACAAGATAGGGATATGTTAGCATGCAGGGTTATATTATATTTATCTGTAGGTAGCATAGGATGCAGTTACCTACACTACAGCAGCTATATGTAACAAGATAGGTATATGGTAGTATGCGGGGTTACATTACATTTATCTGTAGGTAGCATAGGGGGCAGTTACCTACACTAGAGCAGCTAAATATAACCAGATAGGGATATGTTAGCATGCAGGGTTATATTATATTTATCTGTAGGTAGCATAGGGTGCAGTTACCTACACTACAGCTGCTAAATGTAACCAGATAGGGATATGTTAGTATGCAGGGTTACATTACATTTATCTGTAGTTAGCATAGGGTGCAGTTACCTACACTACAGCTACTAAATGTAACCAGATAGGGATATGTTAGCATGCAGGGTTACATTATATGTATATGTAGGTAGCATAGGGTGCAGTTAACAACACTACAGCTGCTAAATGTAACCAGATAGATATACGTTAGTATGCAGGGTTACATTATATTTATCTGTAGGTAGCATAGGGTGCAGTTACCTACACTACAGCTGCTAAATATAACAAGATAGGGATATGTTAGCATGCAGGGTTATATTATATTTATCTGTAGGTAGCATAGGATGCAGTTACCTACACTACAGCAGCTATATGTAACAAGATAGGGATATGTTAGTATGCAGGGTTACATTACATTTATCTGTAGTTAGCATAGGGTGCAGTTACCTACACTACAGCAGCTAAATGTAACCAGATAGGGATATGTTAGCATGCAGGGTTATATTATATTTATATGTAGGTAGCATAGGGCGCAGTTACCTACACTACAGCTGCTAAATGTAACCAGATAGGGATATGTTAGTATTCAGGGTGACATTACATTTATCTGTAGTTAGCATAGGGTGCAGTTACCTACACTACAGCTACTAAATGTAACCAGATAGGGATATGTTAGCATGCAGGGTTACATTATATGTATATTTAGGTAGCATAGGGTGCAGTTACCTACACTACAGCTGCTAAATGTAACCAGATAGATATACGTTAGTATGCAGGGTTACATTATATTTCTCTTGTAAGGTGTCTCCAGTCCACGGTTCATCCATTACTTGTGGGATATTCTCCTTCCCAACAGGAAGTTGCAAGAGGACACCCACAGCAGAGCTGTCTATATAGCTCCTCCCCTAACCCCCACCTCCAGTCATTATCTTGCAACTCTCGACAAGATAGGAAGTATCAAGAGATATGTAGTGACTTAGTGTAGTTTTACCTTCAATCAAGAGTTTATTATTTTTAAACGGTACCATCGTTGTACTGTTTTACTCTCAGGCAGAAATTAGAAGAAGAATTCTGCCTGGAGGTTTGATGATCTTAGCGGTTTGTAACTAAGTTCCATTGCTGTTCTCACACATAACTGAAGAGTGTGGGAAAACTTCAGTTGGGGGAACGGTCTGCAGTTTACCTGCTTTGAGGTATGTTCAGTATTTTTATTTCTAGAGAGATGAATAAGTTCTAGAAAATGCTGACAGAGCCTTGTGTACTTGAGGTAAGCCTGATGCAGTGAATTAACAACAACTGGGATCATGCTTACAAAACAGGGTAATACTCATGTTAATACTCATATTACTTAGTGACAAAACGTTTACATGATTTCATAAATAGGACGTTTTTTCTCTGAGGGAGATAAATCTTTATTTGGGGCCTAGTTTCCACATGGCTAGTCAGATACTCCTAGGAGTATTTTCTTAAGGCCCCTCTGACATCCACTACATGGTGGGAGGGGCCTATTTTAGCGCTCTAGATGCGCAGTTTTAATTCAGACTGAGACATCCAGCTTCCCTAGAAGAGTCCTCTGGCATCTGAGGACCATTACAAAGGGTTTATTTCTGCACAAAATCGTAAATCGTAGGTAGGAGCCTCAGCAGAGCTGTGGCAAGGTACTCAACTGTATTTTAATGGTGGTTGATGTTTTTTAACTCCGGTTTGGGGGCTAAGGGGTTAATCATCCATTTGCAAGTGGGTGCAATGTTGCTTTAGTCCCTTACTCACACTGTAAAAAATTCGAAGTCTTTACTGCATTTTAACACTGTTTTGCAGTTTAAGTGTTAGTTTTTTTTCTCTTAAAGGCACAGTAACGTTTTTGTTCAATTGCTGTTGCACATTTATTAAAGTGTTTTCCAAGCTTGCTTGTCTCATTACTAGTCTGTTAAACATGTCTGACATAGAGGAAACTCCTTGTTCAATATGTTTGGAAGCCATTGTGGAACCCCCTCTTAGAATGTGTACCAAATGTACTGAAATTTCTATAAACTATAAAGACCATATTATGGCGCTTAAAAATTTATCTCCAGGGGATTCTCTGACTAAAAAAAGGGAGATTATGCCATCTAGCTCTCCCCATGTGTCAGAACCTATAACTCCCGCTCAAGTGACGCCAAGTACATCTAGCGCATCTGATTCTTTTACCTTACAGGACATGGCGGCAGTTATGAATGCTACCCTCACAGAGGTATTGTCCAAACTGCCAGGGTTACAAGGAAAGCGAGACAGCTCTGGGGCTAGAATTAATACAGAGCTTTCTGACGCTTTAATGCCTGTGCCCGATATACCCTCACAATACTCAGAAGCAGAGGCAGGTGAGCTTCTATCTGTGGGTGACATTTCAGACTCAGGGAAGGCGTTGCTTCAGTCTGATTCTGAAATGACAGCGTTTAAATTTAAGCTTGAACACCTCCGCTTATTGCTCAGGGGGTTTTAGCGACTCTGGATGACTGTGACCCCATTGTGGTTCCAGAGAAATTGTGTAAAATGGACAAATACTTTGCAGTGCCTGTTTACACTGATGTTTTTCCAGTCCCTAAGAAGTTTTCGGAAATTATTACTAAGGAATGGGATAGACCAGGTGTGCCGTTCTCTCCCCCTCCTGCTTTTAAAAAGATGTTTCCCACAGATGCCACCATACGGGACTCGTGGCAGACGGTCCCTAAGGTGGAGGGAGCAGTCTCTACCATAGCTAAGCGTACAACTATCCCCGTCGAGGACAGTTGTGCTTTCCTAGATCCTATGGATAAAAAATTGGAGGGTCTCCTTAAGAAAATTTTTATACATCAAGGTTTTATCCTCCAGCCTCTTGCATGCATTGCCCCAGTTACTGCTGCAGCGGCTTTTTGGTTCGAGTCTCTTGAGGAGTCTCTACAGGTGGAGACCCCGTTAGATGATATCTTAAAGCTCTTAAGTTAGCTAATTCCTTTATTTCTGACGCCGTTTTTCATTTAACCAAACTAATGGCTAAGAATTCAGGTTTTGCCATTCTGGCGCGTAGGGCGCTATGGCTTAAGTCCTGGTCAGCAGACGTTACTTCAAAGTCTAAGCTTCTTAACATCCCCTTCAAAGGACAGACCCTATTCGGGCCTGGCCTGAAGGAGATCATCTCTGATATTACGTCACGCCCTTCCTCAGGATAGGGCCAATAAATTAAGGGCCAAACAGAATAATTTTCGTTCCTTTCGAAACTTCAAGAGCGGCGCAGCTTCAGTTTCCTCTAATGCAAAACAAGAGGGAAATTTCGCCCAGTCCAAACCAGTCTGGAGACCTAACCAAGCTTGGAACAAGGGTAAGCAGGCCAAGAAACCTGCGGCTGCCTCTAAGACAGCATGAAGGAGTAGCCCCCGATCCGGGACCGGATCTGGTCGGGGGCAGACTTTCTCTCTTCGCCCAGGCTTGGGCAAGAGACGTCCAGGATCCCTGGGCACTAGAGATTGTTTCCCAGGGATATCTTCTGGAATTCAAAGGTTCATCTCCGAAGGGCAGATTTCATCTCTCACAACTATCTGCAAACCAGATAAAGAGAGAGGCATTCTTACGTTGCGTTCAAGACCTACTGGTTATGGGAGTGATCCACCCAGTTCCAAGAGAGGAACAGGGGCTGGGTTTCTATTCAAACCTGTTTATAGTTCCCAAAAAAGAGGGAACTTTCAGACCTATCTTGGATCTCAAGATCCTAAACAAATTTCTCAGGGTCCCATCCTTCAAGATGGAGACAATCCGAACCATCCTCCCTATGATCCAGGAGGGTCAATATATGACTACCGTGGACTTAAAGAATGCTTATCTCCACATTCCGATTCACAGAGATCATCATCAGTTCCTCAGGTTCGCCTTCCTAGACAGGCATTACCAGTTTGTGGCTCTTCCCTTCGGGTTAGCCACAGCACCAAGAATCTTTACGAAGGTTCTAGGGTCCCTTCTGGCAGTTCTAAGGCCGCGGGGCATAGCGGTAGCCCCTTACCTAGACGACATTCTGATTCAGGCGTCGACTTTTCAAATCGCCAAGTCCCATACGGACATTGTTCTGGCCTTTCTGAGGTCTCACGGGTGGAAAGTGAACATAGAAAAGAGTTCTCTCTCTCCTCTCACAAGAGTTTCCTTCCTAGGAACTCTGATAGATTCAGTAGAAATGAATTTTTTTCTGACAGAAGTCAGGATTTCAAAGCTTCTAACTTCCTGCCGTGTTCTTCATTCCACTTCTCGGCCATCAGTGGCTTAGTGTATGGAAATCATTGGCCTAATGGTAGCGGTAATGGACATAGTTCCGTTTGCCCGCCTACATCTCAGACCACTGCAACTTTGCATGCTCAACCAGTGGAATGGGGACTACACAGATTTGTCTCCTCTGTTAAATCTGGATCAAGAGACCAGGGATTCTCTTCTCTGGTGGTTATCTCGGGTCCATCTGTCCAGGGGAATGAGTTTCCGCAGGCCAGAGTGGACTATAGTGACGACAGATGCCATATATTCAAGGCTCTTCAGGCTTGGCCTCAACTAGCTGCGACCAAGTTCATCAGATTTCAGTCGGACAATATCATGACTGTAGCCTATATCAACCATCAGGGGGGAACAAGGAGTCCCCTAGCAATGATGGAGGTTTACAAGATAATTCTATGGGCACAGGTTCACTCTTGCCATCTCTCAGCTATCCATATCCCAGGAGTAGAAAACTGGGAGGCGGATTTTCTAAGTTGGCAGACTTTTCATCTGGGGGAGTGGGAGCTCCATCCGGAGGTATTTGCCCAGCTGATTCAACTATGGGGCAAACCAGAACTGGATCTGTTGGCGTCTTGTCAGAACGCCAAGCTTCCTTGTTACGGGTACAGGTCAAGGGATCCCCAGGCAGCGCTGATAGATGCTCTAGCAGTGGCCTGGTCCTTCAGCCTGGCTTATGTGTTTCCACCGTTTCCTCTCCTCCCTCGTCTGATTGCCAAGATCAAGCAGGAGAGAGCTTCAGTGATTTTGATAGCACCTGCGTGGCCGCGCAGGACTTGGTATGCGGATCTGGTGGACATGTCATCCTCGCCACTATGGACTCTGCCGCTGAGGCAGGACCTTCTACTCCAAGGTCCATTCAAACATCCAAATCTAATTTCTCTGCGTCTGACTGCTTGGAGATTGAACGCTTGATTTTATCAAAATGTGGTTTCTCCGAGTCGGTCATTGATACCTTGAATCAGGCTCAAAAGCCTGTCACCAGGAAAATCTATCATAAAATATGGTGTAAATATCTTCATTGGTGTGAATCCAAGGGTTACTCGTGGAGTAAGGTCAGGATTCCTAGGATACTATCTTTTCTCCAAGAAGGATTGGAAAAGGGATTATCGGCTAATTCCTTAAAGGGACAGATTAATGCTCTGTCTATTCTTTTGCACAAGCGCCTGGCTGATGTTCCAGACGTTCAGGCGTTTTGTCAGGCTTTGGTTAGAATCAGGCCTGTGTTTAAACCTGTTGCTCCGCCATGGAGTTTAAATTTAGTTCTTAAAGTTCTTCAAGGGGTTCCGTTTGAACCCTTGCATTCCATAGATATCAAGCTTTTATCTTGGAAAGTTCTGTTTTTAGTAGCTATCTCTTCGGCTCGAAGAGTTTCAGAGTTATCTGCCTTGCAGTGTGATTCCCCTTATCTGATCTTCCATGCAGATAAGGTAGTTTTGAGTACCAAACCTGGGTTTCTTCCTAAGGTAGTATCTAATAGGAATATCAATCAGGAAATTGTTGTTCCGTCACTGTGTCCTAATCCTTCTTCAAAGAAGGAACGTCTGTTACACAATCTTGACGTGGTTCGTGCTTTAAAGTTTTATTTGCAAGCTACTAAGGATTTTCGTCAAACATCTGCATTGTTTGTTGTCTACTCCGGAAAGAGAAGGGGCAAAAAGGCTTCAACAACTTCTCTTTCTTTTTGGCTGAGAAGTATAATCCGTTTAGCTTATGAGACTGCTGGCCAGCAGCCTCCTCAAAGAATTACAGCTCACTCTACTAGAGCGGTAGCTTCCACATGGGCTTTTAAACATGAGGCCTCTGTTGAACAGATTTGTAAGGTGGCGACTTGGTCTTCGCTTCATACTTTTTCTAAATTCTACAAATTTGATACTTTTGCTTCCTCGGAGGCTATTTTTGGGAGAAAGGTCTTACAGGAAGTGGTGCCTTCCGTTTAAGTGCCTGCCTTGTCCCTCCCTTCATCCGTGTCCTAAAGCTTTGGTATTGGTATCCCACAAGTAATGGATGAACCC
Source organism: Bombina bombina (assembly GCF_027579735.1). Classification (NCBI taxonomy): domain Eukaryota; kingdom Metazoa; phylum Chordata; class Amphibia; order Anura; family Bombinatoridae; genus Bombina; species Bombina bombina. The sequence goes on along the minus strand of NC_069504.1, from coordinate 1,140,765,829 downwards.
GTGGACTGGATACACCTTACAAGAGAAAACAAAATTTATGCTTACATGATAAATTTCTTTCTCTTGTGGTGTATCCAGTCCATGGCCCGCCCTGTCACTTTAAGGCAGGCGTTGTTATTTTTTAAACTACAGTCACCACTGCACCCTATAGTCTCTCCTTTTTCTTACTTGTCTTCGGTCGAATGACTGGAGGTGGGGGTTAGGGGAGGAGCTTTATAGACAGCTCTGCTGTGAGTGTCCTCTTGCAACTTCCTGTTGGGAAGGAGAATATCCCACAAGTAATGGATGAACCCGTGGACTGGATACACCACAAGAGAAAGAAATTTATCAGGTAAGCATAAATTTTGTTTTATCTGAAGGTAGCTTAGGGTGCAGTTACCTACACTACAGCAGCTAAATGTAACAAGATAGGGATATGTTAGTATGCAGGGTTACATTATATTTATCTGTAGGTAGCATAGGGTGCAGTTACCTACACTACAGCAGCTAAATGTAACAAGATAGGGATATGTTAGTATGCAGGGTTACATTATATTTAACTGTAGGTAGCATAGGGTGCAGTTACCTACACTACAGCTGCTAAATGTAACAAGATATGGATATGTTAGCATATAGGGTTACATTATATTTATCTGTAGGTAGCATAGGGTGCATTTACCTACGCTACAGCTGCTAAATGTAACCAGATAGGGATTTGTTAGTGTGCAGGGTTACATTACATTTATATGTAGGTAGCATAGGGTGCAGTTACCTACACTACAGCTGCTAAATATAACCAGATAGTAATATGTAAGCATGCAGGGTTACATTATATTTATCTGTAGGTAGCATAGGGTGTAAATACCTACACTATAGCAGCTAAATGTAACCAGATAGGGATATGTTAGTAGTCAGGGTTACATTACATATATATGTAGGTAGCATAGGATGCAGTTATACCTACACTACAGCAGCTAAATGTAACCAGAGAGGGATATCTCTTAGTATGCAGGGTTACATTACATTTATATGTAGGTAGCATAGGGTGCAGTTACCTACACTACAGCAGCTAAATGTAACCAGAGAGGGATATCTTAGTATGCAGGGTTACATTACATTTATATGTAGGTAGCATAGGGTGCAGTTACCTACACTACAGCATCTAAATGTAACCAGATAGGGAAATGTTAGTATACAGGGTTTCATTACATTCAACTGTAGGTAGCATAGGGTGCGGTAACTATACTACAGCTGCTAAATGTCATCAGATAGGGATATGTAAACATGCAGGGTTACATTACATTTGTCTGTAGGTAGTATAGGGTACAGTTACCTACACTATAGCTGCTAAATGTTACCAGATAGGGATTTGTTAGTGTGCAGGGTTGCATTACATTTATCTGTAGGTAGCATAGGGTGCAGTTACCTACACTACAGCTGCTAAATGTAACCAGATAGGGATATGTAAACATGCAGGGTTACATTACATTTATATGTAAGTACTATTGGGTGCAGTTACCTACACTACAGCTGCTAAATGTAACCAGATAGGAATATGTAAGCATGCAGGGTTACATTACATTTATATGTAGGTTGCATAGGGTGCAGTTACCTACACTACGGCTGCTAAATGTAATTAGATAGGGATATGTAAGCATGCAGGGTTACATTACATCTATCTGTAGGTAGCATAGGGTGCAGTTACCTACACTACAGCTGCTAAATGTAACCAGATAGGGATATGTTAGCATGCAACGTTACATTATATTTATCTGTAGGTAGCATAGGATGTAAATACCTACACTATAGCAGCTAAATGTAACCAGATAGGGATATGTTAGTAGTCAGGGTTACATTACATATATATGTAGGTAGCATAGGATGCAGTTATACCTACACTACAGCAGCTAAATGTAACCAGAGAGGGATATCTCTTAGTATGCAGGGTTACATTACATTTATATGTAGGTAGCATAGGGTGCAGTTACCTACACTACAGCAGCTAAATGTAACCAGAGAGGGATATCTTAGTATGCAGGGTTACATTACATTTATATGTAGGTAGCATAGGGTGCAGTTACCTACACTACAGCATCTAAATGTAACCAGATAGGGAAATGTTAGTATACAGGGTTTCATTACATTCAACTGTAGGTAGCATAGGGTGCGGTAACTATACTACAGCTGCTAAATGTCATCAGATAGGGATATGTAAACATGCAGGGTTACATTACATTTGTCTGTAGGTAGTATAGGGTACAGTTACCTACACTATAGCTGCTAAATGTTACCAGATAGGGATTTGTTAGTGTGCAGGGTTGCATTACATTTATCTGTAGGTAGCATAGGGTGCAGTTACCTACACTACAGCTGCTAAATGTAACCAGATAGGGATATGTAAACATGCAGGGTTACATTACATTTATATGTAAGTACCATTGGGTGCAGTTACCTACACTACAGCTGCTAAATGTAACCAGATAGGAATATGTAAGCATGCAGGGTTACATTACATTTATATGTAGGTTGCATAGGGTGCAGTTACCTACACTACAGCTGCTAAATGTAATTAGATAGGGATATGTAAGCATGCAGGGTTACATTACATCTATCTGTAGGTAGCATAGGGTGCAGTTACCTACACTACAGCTGCTAAATGTAACCAGATAGGGATATGTTAGCATGCAACGTTACATTATATTTATCTGTAGGTAGAATATGGTGCAGTTACCTACAGTACATCAGCTAAATATAAATAGATAGGGATATGTTGTCAAGCAAGGTTACATTACATTTATATGTAGTAGCATAGGGTACAGTTACCTACACTACAGCTGCTAAATGTAACAAGATAGGGATATGTTAGCATGCAGGGTTATATTACATTTATATGTAGGTAGCATAGGGTGTATTTATACCTACACTACAGCAGCTAAATATAACCAGATAGGGATATGTTAGTGTACAGGGTTACATTACATTTATCTGTAGGTAGCATAGGGTATTGTTACCTACACTCCAGCTGCTAAATGTAACCAGAAAGGAATATGTTAGCACACAGGGTTACATTATATTTATCTGTAGGTAGCATAGGGTGTAAATACCTACACTAAAGCAGCTAAATGTAACCAGAAAGGGATATGTTAGTATGCAGGGGTACATTACATATATATGTAGTTAGCATAGGGTGCAATTATACCTACACTACAGCAGCAAAATGTAACCAGATAGGGATATGTTAGTATGCATGGTTACATTAAATGTATCTGTAGGTAGCATACGGTAAAGTTACCTACACTACAGCTGCAAAATGTAACCAGATAGGGATATGTAAACATGCAGGGTTACATTACATTTATCTGTAGGTAGCATAGGGTACAGTTACCTACACTACAGCTGCTAAATGTAACCAGATATGGATATGTAAGCATGCAGTGTTACATTACAATTATCTGTAGGTAGCGTAGGGTACAGTTTCCTACACTACAGCTGCTAAATGTAACCAGATAGGGATATGTTAGCATGAAGGGTTATATTACATTTATCTGTAGGTAGCATAGGGTGCAGTTACCTACACTACAACAGCTTGATGAAACACCCTCATGACAATTGTTGGGAATGTTTAGAGATGTTTAAATAGAAAGTAGCTTTAGCAAAGAAATAACAAAGCAATGAAAGAGTTAATCCAGCTAAACTAGGAAAGTAATTTTGTATCATGTTTATGTTTCGCTCTTCTGTTACCTACAGGTCTTATAAACGTCCCAGCTGTGGCCTTAGGCATTTTCTCAGGTGGAATCATTATGAAAAAATTCAGGATTAATATTTTTGGAGCAGCAAAGTTGTTACTGGGTTCTTCCCTCTTAGGCTATCTGATGTTCCTCACTTTATTTGGTTTGGGATGTGAGAACTCCTCAGTGGCAGGACTGACCGTACCGTACCATGGGTAAGTGTGTACAAACTCCATAGTAAAATCTATAAGAACTCTTTACATTAGAGCAGAGGTAGATAACCCTTCTGAGTGTTTGTCTAACGCTGTGAGAATATTCTATAGAACTCTTTATCTTTACATTAGAGTAGAGGTGGAAACCTTTCTGAGTATTTGTCTAACGTTGTGAGAATATTCTAAAGAACTCTTTATCTTTACATTAGAGTAGAGGTGGAAACCCTTCTGAGTGTTTGTCTAACGTTGTGAGAATATTCTAAAGAACTCTTTATCTTTACATTAGAGTAGAGGTGGAAACCCTTCTGAGTGTTTGTCTAACGTTGTGAGAATATTCTAAAGAACTCTTTATCTTTACATTAGAGTAGAGGTGGAAACCCTTCTGAGTGTTTGTCTAACGTTGTGAGAATATTCTAAAGAACTCTTTATCTTTACATTAGAGCAGAGGTGGAAAACCATTCTGAGTGTTTGTCTAACGTTGTGAGAATATTTGAAAGAACTCTATTGTCTCTGGTTCCTTCTTAAAACTCAAAGGGACATGAAAAAGCAGTAATATATATTTTTCTTTTAAAGTCATAATATATATAAATAATTAAAGTTTATTTATACAATAAGCAAACAGATTTATTGAACATTATATTGCAGCAGTATGGTGGCAACCAATAGGCAGAGTATTATTATTATCATTTTTTTGTATAGCGCCGCCAAATTCCGTAGCGCTGGGTACAATGATAGGGGTATACAATGACAAAGATTTGTGATACAATACAAAACATAACAAGACTAAACAAATCTAGCACAGGAGGAAGAGGGCCCTGCTCCAGAGAGCTCACAGTCTATAGGTTTAGGGTGCAGAGACATAAAGTTGGGGTAGCTTGTTACATCGGTTGTATTTGGAGCAGGGAGTCAGGCAGTTCATGTACATGTATTAGCTTGGTTTGGATGCGGGATGGAGGAGAGATGGTAAGCCTCTCTGAATAGGTGGGTTTTCAAGGATCGTCTGAAGCTATACAAGGTTGGAGACAGCCTGATGGAGCGGGGTAGAGAGTTCCAGAGGACAGGAGCAGCAAGTGCGAAGTCTTGGAGGCGGGAGTGGAATGTAGAGATAACAGGAGTGTAGAGACGTAGGTCAGAGGTTGATCGAAGAGGACGGGATGGGGAGTATTTCACAATGAGAGAGGAAATATAGTTGGGAGTTAGACTGTTGAGTGCTTTGTAGGTTAGGGCTAATACTTTAAATTGTATTCTGGAGTGTATGGGGAGCCAGTGTAGAGACTGGCAGAGCGGAGCATCTGATGTAGATCGTCGATTTAGGTGGATGAGTACCACCTTAGTTATAATTTTACCTCCTCTGTACTAGAGGATAGGACATATAGGAAATGCTATAGGTAAAACAGCTATAACGGCTCCGTAAAGTGGAACCAAGGGGAGCAATTGTAAGTTGTAAAAATAAGCACCCTCCGCTCATGCTCTCTCTATGCGCTGTGAGGAACAGTCATGTATTTTTCTTCTAATTATTATTAATATCGGTTATTTGTAGAGCGCCAAGAGATTCTGCAGCGCTATAAACAAAGGCAGAGTACAAGAAAACAATTATAGGGATCAAATGGGTAGAGGGCCCTGCCAAGAGTTGCACTGTTGTAGTCAACTCTTCAGAAGGTGATCTACAAACAGCTGGACTCATACTAAGGGGTTTCAGGGGATAGAAATGGAGGAGAGGAACTGGGATAAAGAAAGGTTAGTGTAGGTTGTATGCATCCCTGAACTGTAGAGTCTTTAGGGAGCGCTTGAAGCTTTAAAAACTAGGGGAGAGTCTTGTGGAGTGAGGCAGAGAGTTCCACAAGATGGGAGCCAGTCTGGAAAGGTTCTGTAAACAGGAGTGTGATGAGGTAACAAGAGAAGAGGAGAGTAGGAGGTCAAGAGCAGAGCGAAGGGGACGGGAGAGAGAGAATCTGGAGACAAGGTCTGAGATATAGGGGGGAGCAGTGCAGTTGAGGGCTTTGTATGTCAGAGTGAGAATTTTGTGTTTAATCCTAGAGGCAAGAGGATGCCAGTGAAGAGATTGGCAGAGAGGTGCAGCAGATGAAGAGCGACATGTAAGGAAGATGAATCTGGCAGAGGCATTCATTATGGATTGTAAAGGAGCTAGGCGGCAGCTGGGGAGACCAGAGAGGACAGAGTTGCAGTAATCGAGGCAGAAAAAGGATGAGAGAGTGAATTTAAATCTTAGTTGTGTCTTGTGTCAGGAAATATCTAATAGTAGAGATGTTTTTAAGGTGGAAGTGGCAGGCTTTAGCCAAGGACTGAATGTAAGGAGTGAAAGAAAGATCTGAGTCAAATGTGACCCCGAGACATCGGGCATGTGGGGTAGGGGTAATGATGGAGTTGTCGACAGTTATAGAGAAATTGGGGGTGGAGATTTTGGAAGAAGGGGGGAAAATAAGGAGCTCAGTTTTGGAGAGATTTAGCTTGAGGTAGTGAGAGGACATCCAGGAACAGATGTGAGCAAGACAGTTAGTGACACAGGTTAGCAAGGAAGAAGATAGGTCTGGTGCAGAGAAGTAGATTTGTGTGTCGTCGGCATACAAATGATATTGGAAACTGTGGGACTTTATTAGGGAACCTAATGATGATGTGTAGATTGAGAAGAGTAGGGCACAGAGGACAAAACCTTGCGGTACCCCGACAGAAAGTGGTGACGGGGCAGAGGAGGCCTCAAAGAAGGCTACACTAAAGGTACGGTTTCACAGGGCTGTGTCACAGATGCCGAAGGATTGGAGGGTTTGGAGCAAAAGAGGGTGGTCAACAGTATCAAAAGCTGCAGACAGATCAAAGAAGATAAGCAGAGAGAAGTAATCTTTTGATTTTGCTGTAAGTAGGTCGTTGGTAACCTTAACAATTGCTGTCTCTGTGGAGTGATGGGGATGAAATCCAGATTGCAGTGGGTCAAGGAGGGAGTTTCATGTAAGAAATGGGATAGACGTGCATATACTAGTTTTTCGGGAAGCTTTGAGGCAAGAGGGAGGAGGGAAATAGGGCGGTAGTTGGATGGGAATCTTGGATCAAGGGAAGGTTTTTTGAGGATATGTGTGACCAGTGTATGTTTCAGAGATGAGGGAAATATACCGGTGCTGAGGGAGAGGTTGAAAATGTGTGAGTATAGGGGTAAGGGTAGAAGAGAGGGAGGGGAGTAGCTGTGAGGGGATAGGGTCAAGGGGACAAGTAGTGAGGTGAGAGCACAGTATAAGTGCCAAAACTTCTTCCTCAGTAACAGGGGAGAAAGAGCTAAGTTTATGGCTATGTGGGTTGTGGTTGGTTGCAAGTGTTTGAGGGGGTGAGAGAATGAAATTATGTTGAGAGCTGATTTCGTTTCTGATGGAGTCAATTTTGTTATTGAAATGGCTGGCAAAGTCTTAAGCTGACAGAGAAGTTGTATTAGGAGGTGGGGGTGGGCGGAGAAGAGTAATGAAAGTGGAGAACAGACGTTTTGGGTTTGAAGAAAGATTAGAGATAAGAGTAGAGCAGTAATGTTGCTTATAGAGATTAAGGGCAGAATAGTAGGAGTTGAAGATGAATTTATAATGAAGAAAATCAGCTGAACTCCCAGATTTTCTCCAGTGCCGCTCAGTAGTACGGTAACATCTGCAGAGGTACCGTGTCAGAGAGAGGAGTATGCCAGGGTTGAGGATAAGTTTGTGACTTCCGAACTATGGTAAGAGGGGCCAGATTGTCAAGGATAGATGTAAGGGTGGAATTATAGTGGCAGATAGATTGGTCAGGACAGGAAAAGGAGGAGAAGGATGAGAGGAGAGGTTTGAGGGAATTAGCAAGCTGTTGCTGATCTATTGACATAATGCTTCTGTGAAGTTTGGTGTGAGGAGTAGGAGGAGGGAGAGTTGTAGGGAGAGATGATATGTTGCAAGTGAGGAGATGGTGGTCAGAAAGAGGAAAAGTTGTTTGTGAAGTTTGAGATTCATCCAAAATAAAAAAAAATAATTCTAACAAAAACCTAAGCTACCCATTGCCCTAAAAAGGGCATTTGTATGGACATTGCCCTTAAAAGGGCATTCAGCTCTTTTACATTGTCTTGAAAAGGGCATTCAGCACTTTTACCTAAAGCCTAAAACCCTAATCTAAAAAAAAATCCCACCCAAATTTTTTTTAAAAAAAACTAACACTAACACACGAAGATCCGGATATCCATCAGCCAATAGGATGAGAGCTACTGAAATCCTTTTGGCTGTTCAAAACAGGCAATAGGATGAGAGCTAAAGAAATTCTATTGGATATTCAAATCAGCCAATAGAATTTCAGTAGCTCTCATCCTATTGGCTGATTTGAACAGCCAATAGGATTTCAGAAGCTCTCATCCTATTGGCTGATTTAAATTTCAAGAATCAAATCAGCCAATAGGAATGCAAGGGACATTATTTTCAAAAGGCTCCCTTGCATTGAAGATCCAGTGTACGGCGGTGACCGTATGAAGAGGATGCTCCTAGCCGGATGTCTTCAAGGATGGATCCGCTCTGCGCCGCCGGGATGAAGATAGAAGACGCTGCTGGGATGAAGAAAGAAGATGCCGCCTGGATGAAGACTTCTCGCCGCCTTGATGAGGATTACTTCAGAAACTGTGAATGGATCTTCAGGGGTTAGTGTTATTTTTAATTTTTTTTAATTTTGGGTGGGCTGAATGCGCTTTTCAGGCCAATGTAAAAGAGCTGAATGCCCTTTTAAGTACAATGCCCATACAAATGCCCTTTTTCAGGGCAATGGGTAGCTTAGGTTTTTGTTAGAGTTAGGTTTTTTTATTTTGGGGGGTTGGTTGGGTGGTGGGTTTTACTGTTGGGGTGTAAAAGAGTTTATTTCTTTAGGACACTTTTAAGGGCTATTGGTAGTTTATTGTAGGCTAGGGGGTGTTTTTACACCCCCTAACTTTACATTAAACTTACAATATAACTACCTTTAAATAAAAATTTAAAAAACCTTACCTGTGAAATAAAATAAACCTAAGCTTAAACTATAAATTAACATTACTATATTAAAAAAATAAAATAAACGAAAAATAAAAAACCTAAGTTACAAAAGTAAAAAATCCTAACGCTATCAGCTCTTTTGCACCCATTAAGATAAAAAAATCCCTAATCTAAAAAAAAAAAACACCCCAAAAAATAAAAACACTAATTCCAGAAAATATACTCACAGTTTCTATAGTCCGGACCACCATCTTCATCCAGGCGACAACATCTTCATCTATGGCAGGGCATCTTCTATCTTCATCCCGGTGGCGCAGAGCTGTGGTGGCGCGGAGCTGATCAGGACATCCAGTGTGGAGCCTCCTCTTTATGCGATCGTCCGCTGCACACTGAAGCTTGAATGCAAGGTACTCCTTTTATATTGGGGTTCAAATCAGCCAAGAGAATTTAAGCAACTCGTATTCTATTGTCTGATTTAAATATTTCAGCCAATAGGAATGCAACGGTACTCCAATATAAAATGCCCCTTTAGGGGCAATGGGTAGCTTTAGGTTTTTGTTAGATTTAGTTTATTTTTATTTTGGGGGGTTGGTTTTTACTGTTAGGGGGTACTTTGTTATTTTTTGTAGGTTAAAGAGCTATTTAACTTAGAGCAATGCCCTACAAAAGGCTCTTTTAAGGGCTTATTGTTAGATTAGCAGGTGTTTTTATTTTTACAGGGGCATTAGATTAGGTTTAATTTGTATTATTTTGTATAATTTAGTTTATTATTTTTTGTAATCTTAGTGTTTTTTATTTTTCGGAATTTTAGCATTTTTTGAATTGTTAGATAATTTTAAATTTTCGGAATTTAGTGTTTTTTAATTTTTGGAATTTAGTTTTTTTTTTATTTTTAGTTAAAAAAAAATTAAATAGTAAAGTTAGGTTAATTTAGTTAAATTACTAATCTATCAGACTCACTTTAGGTGTTGTAAAAATTTACCCATTAGTGATGCACAAAGGACAAAATTCTTTTGAGATGCGAATATCACCACCTAACATAATATAACTCAATACTGTACCTTTATATGCACAAATAGAGACTGACAATAAGTGGGGTCAGCACTGACTTCCCAGATTAAATTCCTATGTACCAGGGGACTTTCTGACAACTAGATAACAAGTGTTATTACTTTTGTTACAAACAGGAGATATAACGTAGAACAACTGACCCATCAACAATACTAATAAAGGGGTTAACAAAACTTCATTCACACTGCAACAGTTTTATTTAATAACCATCATCATAGATGATATAGGCAATGTCCCCCTAGGGCACAAATAGGAATTATCCTAATACACAACAAGTATTTTATCTATTTGGTGAGCACTACTATTTATAAAAGACAAGCTATAGTTCACATATACCACTGTGGAAGTGTTTTATCTATTTGGTGAGCACTACGGTTTATAAAAGACAAGCTATTGTTCACATATACCACTGTGGAAGTGTTTTATCTATTTGGTGAGCACTACGATTTATAAAAGACAAGCTATTGTTCACATATACCACTGTGGAAGTGTTTTATCTATTTGGTGAGCACTACGATTTATAAAAGACAAGCTATTGTTCACATATACCACTGTGGAAGTGTTTTATCTATTTGGTGACCATTATGATTTATAAAGACAAGCTATTGTTCACATGTACCACTGTGGAAGTGTTTTACCATTGTGTGTGGGCAGTTACCAGGACATTCACTTATTCAAAGCTGTCTTTTTACTTAATTGTGAATCAATAAAAGTTAAATTTTAAAGATCGCTCCTTGATAATTTTTCTACAATCAAGTCTTTGGGGCCTATCTATCAAGTTCTGAATTGAGCTTGATGGCCCGTGTTTTTGGCGAGCCTGCAGACTCGCCAAAAACAACAGTTGTGAAGCAGCGGTCACAAAGACCACTGCTCCATAACCCTGTCTGCCTGCTCTGATGAGGCGGACAGGAATCGCCGGAATTCAAACCGATCGAGTACGATCGGGTCGATTGACACCCCCTGCTGGCGGCCGATTGGCCGCGAGCCTGCAGGGGACAGCGTTGCACCAGCAGCTCACAAGAGCTGCTGGTGCAATGCTGAATACGGAGAGCGTATTGCTCTCCGCATTCAGCGATGTCTGTTGGAGCTGATCTGCAGTGTTGGATCAGCTCCGACAGACATTTGTTAAATATTCCTCTTTGTGTTTAGAGGCATTTCTTCTTTAGTCATCCCAATCTAGGGATGAGTTGCTCTAATAAAATGTAACTGTCTATGCCTATGCACAACCATCGGGGGTAGTCCACAGATATTCTCTTTTACTGTTACTGTAAAATTTTACTGTTTTTAGCTACAATTTTTTTTTGTTTATATAATTTATAGTTTAATCACAGGTGTTTTTTATTTCACGGATAAGTTTTTATTTATTTTAAGGTAATTATATTGTAATTTTAATTTAAAGTTAGAGGGGTTTTAGGTTTAGGGGTTAATAGTTTAATTTAGTGTTTTGCGATGTGGGGGTGCCGGCGGTTTAGGGGTTAATAGGTTTATTTAGTGTTGGCTATGTGGGCAGCGGTTAAGGGGTTAATAGGTTTATTTAGTGTTGGCTATGCGGGCAGCGGTTAAGGGGTTAATAGGTTTATTTAGTGTTGGCTATGTGGGTGGGCAGTGGTTTAGGGGTTAATAAGTTTATTATATTATTTGCGATGCAGGGGGATTGTGGTTTAGGGGTTAATAGTGTAGTTTATGGGTATTAGTGTACTTTGTAACATTTTTGTTATGAGTTTTCTGAAACATTTTTGTTTTCACAAAATCCATAACTACTGTTCTCAGATAGCGGAATGGATTGCGGCGGTATAAGCTATAATGCTAGTGTTATAGCCGGACCGCACAACCTGTAATATAGGCGCAATGAAAATCCTGCACTCAAAAGCCATTCTTTGAGTGCGGAATGGAGAGTTGTGTAAAGGCTAAAACGCTAGCGGTATAGCTGTACCACCGCAACTTGTAATATGGGAGACCTGCATATTCCGTGCGCAATGGTCAATTTGTCAGCGGTATAGCCGTACTGCAAAACTTGTAATTTTGCTGAATATTTGTAGTAATGTCTTTAACAGTGTTGCATTATAAACACTAGGTGGCAGCAGTGTTTGACAACCGTTTCATATAGTGCTTAAAGGGAAAGTAAGATCAGATGTTACATAACTCTGCACATAGTAATACCTATGAAAAGATTTTTTAATATACTTAGGGTCAGATTACAAGTGGAGCACTATCTTAACAACTGACTGTTAATGCTAGCTTGCGGTTTCACTTTGCGCTGAGCGCAAATAACCAGAGATCAGACCTCTGGTTAAAGATAAAAAGTTGCCCCAATTGCCCCCAAAATAAAAAGCACAGTTCTTTAAAATAAAACAATAAATATGAGCATCTTTTTATAAAAATAACTGCACAAAGCAGTTAGAAGGGGTTAAAGTGAGGGGATGTGGGGTTTAAAAAATAAATAAAAACGGCACTGTAAATATATATGTATATGCTTATTGCTTGTATGCATATATATTAGTGTGTTAATATGTTTATATACACATAAAACACATAAATATATATGTATATACACATAGTAACACATAAATATATATGTATATACACATAAAACACATAAATATATATGTATATGCTTATTGCTTGTATGCATATATATTAGTGTGTTAATATGTTTATATACACATAAAACACATAAATATATATGTATATGCTTATTTTATTAGTGTGTTAATATGTTTATATACACATAAAACACATAAATATATATGTATATATTCATATACATATATATTCATTTATAGCTGCCCAACACTGCACGATTTGCCCCCTGCGCTGCGCTAGGTGATTTGCTGTGGCTGCCGGTATGAAAATGAGGCTCCCATTGGAGCTTATTGAAGCGCACTCTCATGAGCGCTTGCCTTCTGTGAAATGAGAGCGCGAGAATCCGTTCGCATTGTGCTGCACCTCTAATACCAGCTATTGAGTGGAGGGCAAATATCGCGCTCGCGTAAGCGATATATTGTGCACCACTCATAATCTAGCCCTTAATTTACAGGCTAAAACTATACTTACCTTGTATGCGAAGCTTGGGAGCGCACTACATGTAGTTGAATGGCGCGATCGGGTGCACTGTGATTAGACAGTGAAGTCTGTGACACGCTAGTTAAAAAAACGCAGTGCCAAAAAGGACAGCTTTGCTTGCACAGTGAGTATAGTTTTAGCAAATTAGGTGCAGAACTATGTAACATATTGGACAACATTTACTGTGCCTTTAAAGACGTGCACATTCCTGAGCATCCCTAGGTATTCTCTTCAATTAAGGACACCAAGAGAACATAGTAAATGTGATAATAGAAGGAAACCTGATTTTTTTTAAATGACATTATTCTATCTGTAGTGTCAGTTTCATTTTGCCCCTTTATGCCCCAAACCCCCTGAGCTGTCATACGCTGGTTTTGCACACGGATTCTTATGTATTGGAATGAAGCCATTGTTTTTTGCCTGACACTGTGTAGATTTTGGGTTTACTTACATAGGGCTAGATTACAAGTGGAGCGCTAACTATTGCAATATCAGATTTTTGCTAGAGTCAGAAGTAGCAAGCATATTACAAGTTGAAAGTAATCACAATCACAAGAGCGCAATTGCGTTTTACGATTGTAGGTTTAGTGTGACAGAAACCATTGCATAAAGGGTTGCGCATTAAAAAATAGTTGCACTTAACAAAGCATAAATACATTCAAAAGTGTTAAAAGCTTTATGGTATATGACAAGGTGTTTTACTGCAAAGGACTATATTGTGTATATATACATGTCAACATATGTGTGTGTATGGATAGATAGATAGATAGATAGATAGATAGTGTGTACAGAGGCGTAACTAGAAACCTCAGGGTCCCGGTGCAAGAATCCATGAAGGTCCCCCGCACCACCGGTACGGTGTGAGGTTGGTGCTAATTACCAAGCATTAGTGTATATATATAAATATACTGTAAATATAAAATCCTAGACAATATTGCAACAGCAGCTCTATCTCAGGAACAATAAGTGCAGACTCACACTGGGGTATCTGCCCATACCCCCACTATGCATATACTGATATAGACAGTCCACAGCACAAGCCGTTAAAAAGTCTTCTTCTTTATTAATCCACAGACATTACACAAGTGGGCAACGTTTCAAGACAAGATCTTAATCATGCAAGGTGCTTGTCTCAAAACGTTGCCCACTTGTGTAATGTCTGTGGATTAATAAAGAAGAAGACTTTTTAACGGCTTGTGCTGTGGTCTGTCTATATCAGTGGTCTGTCTATATCAGTGGTCTGTCTATATCAGTGGTCTGTCTATATCAGTGGTCTGTCTATATCAGTAGTCTGTCTATATCAGTAGTCTGTCTATATCAGTGGTCTGTCTATATCAGTGGTCTGTCTATATCAGTAGTCTGTTTATATCAGTGGTCTGTCTATATCAGTAGTCTGTCTATATCAGTGGTCTGTCTATATCAGTGGTCTGTCTATATCAGTAGTCTGTCTATATCAGTGGTCTGTCTATATCAGTGGTCTGTCTATATCAGTAGTCTGTCTATATCAGTAGTCTGTCTATATCAGTGGTCTGTCTATATCAGTGGTCTGTCTATATCAGTGGTCTGTCTATATCAGTGGCCTGTCTATATCAGTGGTCTGTCTATATCAGTGGCCTGTCTATATCAGTGGCCTGTCTATATCAGTGGTCTGTCTATATCAGTGGTCTGTCTATATCAGTGGTCTGTCTATATCAGTTAAACAAGACCACTAATAACAGTGCACATGAAGAAGGCACAGCAACACACAAACGCACATGATATATCTAATGGTCCATTGTTTGTTGTGTTTATTCGCATGCACCCGCCATGCTACTGTGTTACTTGTACCTGCATTAATCAATACAAAATCATGGATTATATTTCTTTAAATAAACGATGCAAGGACAAGGCACATGGCTTGCTTAATTCCCAAAAAATATTCATATGTATTGTTTCATCCTAACTGCCCCAGTGCCCTCACATGACTCCTCCTAACTGCCCCAGCTGCCCCTCACATGACTTCTCCTAACTGCCCCAGCTGCCCCTCACATGGCTTCTCCTAACTGCCCCAGCTGCCCCTCACATGGCTTCTCCTAACTGCCCCAGCTGCCCCTCACATGGCTCCTCCTAACTGCCTCAGCTGCCCCTCACATGGCTCCTCCTAACTGCCCCAGCTGCCCCTCACATGACTCCTCCTAACTGCCCCAGCTGCCCCTCACATGACTCCTCCTAACTGCCCCAGCTGCCCCTCACATGACTCCTAACTGCCACAGCTGCCCCTCACATGACTCCACCTAACTGCCCCAGCTGCCCTCACATGGCTCCACCTAACTGCCCCAGCTGCCCTCACATGAATCCTCCTAACTGCCCCAGCTGCCCCTCACATGGCTCCTCCTAACTGCCACAGCTGCCCCTCACATGGCTCCTCCTAACTGCCACAGCTGCCCCTCACATGGCTCCTCCTAACTGCCCCAGCTGCCCCTCACATGGCTCCACCTAACTGCCCCAGCTGCCCTCACATGAATCCTCCTAACTGCCCCAGCTGCCCCTCACATGGCTTCTCCTAACTGCCACAGCTGCCCCTCACATGGCTCCTCCTAACTGCCCCAGCTGCCCTCACATGGCTCCTCCTAACTGCCACAGCCGCCCCTCACATGGCTCCTCCTAACTGCCACAGCTGCCCCTCACATGGCTCCTCCTAACTGCCCCAGCTGCCCTCACATGGCTTCTCCTAACTGCCACAGCTGCCCCTCACATGACTCCTCCTAACTGCCCCAGCTGCCCCTCACATGACTCCTCCTAACTGCCACAGCTGCCCCTCACATGGCTCCTCCTAACTGCCCCAGCTGCCCCTCACATGACTCCTCCTAACTGCCCCAGCTGCCCCTCACATGACTCCTCCTAACTGCCCCAGCTGCCCCTCACATGGCTCCTCCTAACTGCCACAGCTGCCCCTCACATGGCTTCTCCTAACTGCCCCAGCTGCCCCTCACATGGCTTCTCCTAACTGCCACAGCTGCCCCTCACATGACTCCTCCTAACTGCCCCAGCTGCCCCTCACATGACTCCTCCTAACTGCCACAGCTGCCCCTCACATGGCTCCTCCTAACTGCCCCAGCTGCCCCTCACATGACTCCTCCTAACTGCCCCAGCTGCCCCTCACATGGCTCCTCCTAACTGCCCCAGCTGCCCTCACATGGCTCCACCTAACTGCCCCAGCTGCCCTCACATGGCTCCACCTAACTGCCCCAGCTGCCCTCACATGAATCCTCCTAACTGCCCCAGCTGCCCCTCACATGGCTCCTCCTAACTGCCACAGCTGCCCCTCACATGGCTCCTCCTAACTGCCCCAGCTGCCCTCACATGGCTCCACCTAACTGCCCCAGCTGCCCTCACATGGCTCCACCTAACTGCCCCAGCTGCCCTCACATGAATCCTCCTAACTGCCACAGCTGCCCCTCACATGGCTCCTCCTAACTGCCACAGCTGCCCCTCACATGGCTCCTCCTAACTGCCCCAGCTGCCCCTCACATGGCTCCACCTAACTGCCCCAGCTGCCCTCACATGAATCCTCCTAACTGCCCCAGCTGCCCCTCACATGGCTCCACCTAACTGCCCCAGCTGCCCTCACATGAATCCTCCTAACTGCCCCAGCTGCCCCTCACATGGCTCCACCTAACTGCCACAGCTGCCCCTCACATGGCTCCACCTAACTGCCCCAGCTGCCCCTCACATGGCTCCACCTAACTGCCCCAGCTGCCCCTCACATGGCTCCTCCTAACTGCCACAGCTGCCCCTCACATGGCTCCTCCTAACTGCCACAGCTGCCCCTCACATGGCTCCTCCTAACTGCCCCAGCTGCCCTCACATGGCTTCTCCTAACTGCCACAGCTGCCCCTCACATGACTCCTCCTAACTGCCCCAGCTGCCCCTCACATGACTCCTCCTAACTGCCACAGCTGTCCCTCACATGGCTCCTCCTAACTGCCCCAGCTGCCCCTCACATGACTCCTCCTAACTGCCCCAGCTGCCCCTCACATGACTCCTCCTAACTGCCCCAGCTGCCCCTCACATGGCTCCTCCTAACTGCCACAGCTGCCCCTCACATGGCTTCTCCTAACTGCCCCAGCTGCCCCTCACATGGCTTCTCCTAACTGCCACAGCTGCCCCTCACATGACTCCTCCTAACTGCCCCAGCTGCCCCTCACATGACTCCTCCTAACTGCCACAGCTGCCCCTCACATGGCTCCTCCTAACTGCCCCAGCTGCCCCTCACATGACTCCTCCTAACTGCCCCAGCTGCCCCTCACATGGCTCCTCCTAACTGCCCCAGCTGCCCTCACATGGCTCCACCTAACTGCCCCAGCTGCCCTCACATGGCTCCACCTAACTGCCCCAGCTGCCCTCACATGAATCCTCCTAACTGCCCCAGCTGCCCCTCACATGGCTCCTCCTAACTGCCACAGCTGCCCCTCACATGGCTCCTCCTAACTGCCACAGCTGCCCCTCACATGGCTCCTCCTAACTGCCCCAGCTGCCCCTCACATGGCTCCACCTAACTGCCCCAGCTGCCCTCACATGAATCCTCCTAACTGCCCCAGCTGCCCCTCACATGGCTCCACCTAACTGCCACAGCTGCCCCTCACATGGCTCCACCTAACTGCCCCAGCTGCCCCTCACATGGCTCCACCTAACTGCCCCAGCTGCCCTCACATGAATCCTCCTAACTGCCACAGCTGCCCCTCACATGGCTCCTCCTAACTGCCACAGCTGCCCCTCACATGGCTCCTCCTAACTGCCAAGGCTGCCCCTCACATGGCTCCTCCTAACTGCCCCAGCTGCCCTCACATGGCTTCTCCTAACTGCCACAGCTGCCCCTCACATGACTCCTCCTAACTGCCCCAGCTGCCCCTCACATGACTCCTCCTAACTGCCACAGCTGCCCCTCACATGGCTCCTCCTAACTGCCCCAGCTGCCCCTCACATGACTCCTCCTAACTGCCCCAGCTGCCCCTCACATGGCTCCTCCTAACTACCCCAGCTGCCCTCACATGGCTCCTCCTAACTGCCACAGCTGCCCCTCACATGACTCCTCCTAACTGCCCCAGCTGCCCCTCACATGACTCCTCCTAACTGCCCCAGCTGCCCCTCACATGGCTCCTCCTAACTGCCCCAGTGCCCCTCACATGACTCCTCCTAACTGCCACAGCTGCCCCTCACATGACTCCTCCTAACTGCCCCAGCTGCCCCTCACATGGCTCCTCCTAACTGCCCCAGTGCCCCTCACATGGCTCCTCCTAACTGCCACAGCTGCCCTCACATGGCTCCTCCTAACTGCCCCAGCTGCCCTCACATGGCTTCTCCTAACTGCCCCAGCTGCCCCTCACATGGCTCCTCCTAACTGCCACAGCTGCCCCTCACATGGCTCCTCCTAACTGCCCCAGCTGCCCCTCACATGACTCCTCCTAACTGCCTCAGCTGCCCTCACATGGCTTCTCCTAACTGCCCCAGCTGCCCCTCAATACTTGTAACTGGACAGATATACATACTTAGCCCTGGGAACTGGCAAATACTTATCCACTTATGATAATCTACCTTGATACTGCATGCACTCCAGCTTCTACAGCCTGCTTCGCCGCTCTGTTCTTCCCACATTCACTCTCGTCTTTCTGTAAAATGCCACGCATAGTAGAGAGGTATATATATATATTGTAATGCAAGCTGGAAGCTTCAGTACTGCGACACACACAAGCAGGGCTACACATGCACACACATAGACAGAAACAGACACCAACACGCAAGGAATGACACACACAAGCAGGGCTACACATGCACACACATAGACAGAAACAGACACCAACACGCAAGGAATGACACACACAAGCAGGGCTACACATGCACACACATAGACAGAAATAGACACACACACGCAAGGAATGACACACACAAGCAGAGCTACACATGCACACACATAGACAGAGATAGACACACACACACGCAAGGAATGACACACACAAGCAGAGCTACACATGCACACACATAGACAGAAATAGACACACACACACGCAAGGAATGACACACACAAGCAGAGCTACACATGCACACACATAGACAGAGATAGACACACACACACGCAAGGAATGACACACACAAGCAGGGCTACACATGCACACACATAGACAGAAATAGACACACACACGCAAGGAATGACACACACAAGCAGAGCTACACATGCACACACATAGACAGAGATAGACACACACACACGCAAGGAATGACACACACAAACAGAGCTACACATGCACACACATAGACAGAAATAGACACACACACGCAAGGAATGACACACACAAGCAGAGCTACACATGCACACACATAGACAGAGATAGACACACACACACGCAAGGAATGACACACACAAGCAGGGCTACACATGCACACACATAGACAGAAATAGACACACACACGCAAGGAATGACACACACAAGCAGAGCTACACATGCACACACATAGACAGAGATAGACACACACACACGCAAGGAATGACACACACAAGCAGAGCTACACATGCACACACATAGACAGAAATAGACACACACACGCTAGGAATGACACACACAAGCAGAGCTACACATGCACACACATAGACAGAGATAGACACACACACACGCAAGGAATGACACACACAAGCAGGGCTACACATGCACACACATAGACAGAAATAGACACACACACGCAAGGAATGACACACACAAGCAGGGCTACACATGCACACACATAGACAGAGATAGACACACACACGCAAGGAATGACACACACAAGCAGGGCTACACATGCACACACATAGACAGAAATAGACACACACACGCAAGGAATGACACACACAAGCAGGGCTACACATGCACACACATAGACAGAGATAGATAGACACACACACGCAAGGAATGACACATACAAGCAGGGCTTCACATGCACACACAGACAGAGATAGACACACACACAAGCAAGGACAGACACACACAAGCAGGGCTACACATGCACACACATAGACAGAGATAGACACACACACAAGCAAGGACAGACACACACAAGCAGGGCTACACATGCACACACATAGACAGAAATAGACACACATGCACAAGGAATGACACACACAAGCAGGGCTACACATGCACAAACATAGACAGAAATAGACACACACATGCAAGGAATGACACACATAAGCAGTGCTACACATGCACACACAGACAGAGATAGACACACACAAAAGCAAGGACAGACACACACACGCAGGACTACACATGCACACACAGACAGAGATAGACACACACACATGCAAGGACAGACACAGAAAAGCAGGGCTACACATGCACACACATAGACAGAGAAAGACACACACACACGCAAGGACAGACACACACAAGCAGGGCTACACACGCACACACATAGACAGAGATAAACACACACACACGCAAGGACAGACAAACACAAGCAGGGCTACACATGCACACACATAGACAGAGAAAGACACACACACGCAAGGACAGAAACACACAAGCAGGGCTACACATGCACACACATAGACAGAGATAGACACACACACTCGCAAGGGCAGACACACACAAGCAGGGCTACACATGCACACACATAGACAGAGATAGACACACACACGCAAGGACAGACACATACAAGCAGGGCTACACATGCACACACATAGACAGAGAAAGACACACACACGCAAGGACAGACACACACAAGCAGGGCTACACATGCACACACACAGACAGAGATAGACACACACACTCGCAAGGACAGACACACACAAGCAGGGCTACACACGCACACACATAGACAGAGATAAACACACACACGCAAGGACAGACACACACAAGCAGGGCTACACATGCACACACATAGACAGAGATAGACACACACACTCGCAAGGACAGACACACACAAGCAGGGCTACACATGCACACACATAGACAGAGAAAGACACACACACACACACAAGGACAAACACACAAGCAGGGCTACACATGCACACACATAGACAGAGATAGACACACACACTCGCAAGGACAGACATACACAAGCAAGGCTACACACGCACACACATAGACAGAGATAAACACACACACACGCAAGGACAGACACACACAAGCAAGGCTACACATGCACACACATAGACAGAGATAGACACACACTCGCAAGGACAGACACACACAAGCAGGGCTACACACGCACACACATAGACAGAGATAAACACACACACACACGCAAGGACAGACACACACAAGCAGGGCTACACACGCACACACATAGACAGAGATAAACACACACACGCAAGGACAGACACACAAAAGCAGGGCTACACATGCACACACATAGACAGAGATAGACACACACACGCAAGGACAGACACACACAAGCAGGGCTACACATGCACACACATAGACAGAGAAAGACACACACACGCAAGGACAGACACACACAAGCAGGGCTACACATGCACACACATAGACAGAGAAAGACACACACACGCAAGGACAGACACACACAAGCAACGCTACACATGCACACACATAGACAGAGAAAGACACACACACGCAAGGACAGACACACACAAGCAGGGCTATACATGCACACACATAGACAGAGAAAGACACACACACGCAAGGACAGACACACAAGCAGGGCTACACATGCACACACATAGACAGAGATAGACACACACAAGCAGGGCTACACATGCACACACATAGACAGAGATAGACACACACACACACAAGGACAGGCACACACAAGCAGGGCTACACAGGCACACACATAGACAGAGAAAGGCACACACACAAGCAGGGCTACACATGCACACACATAGACAGAGATAGACACACAAGGACAGGCACACACAAGCAGGGCTACACATGCACACACATAGACAGAGATAGACACACACACGCAAGGACAGACACACACAAGCAGGGCTACATATGCACACACATAGACAGCGATAGACACACACACACACAAGGACAAACACACACAAGCAGGGCGGCTCCATCTTCATCAAGGCGGCTCCATCTTCATCCAGGTGGCACCTTCTATCTTCATCCCGGCGACGCGGAGCGGGTCCATCCTAAAGACATCCAGCGCGGAGCATCCTCTTCATACGGTCGCCGCCATATACTGAATCTTCAATGCAAGGTACACGATTTAAAATGGCGTCCTTTGCATTCCTATTGGCTGATTTGATTTTGGAAATTCAAATCAGCCAATAGGATGAGAGCTACTGAAATCCTATTGGCTGTACAAATCAGCCAATAGGATGAGAGATGCTGAAATTCTATTGGCTGATTTGAATAGCCAATAGGATTTCAGTAGCTCTCATCCTATTGGCTGATTTGAATTTCCAAAATCAAATCAGCCAATAGAAATGCAAGTGACGCAATTTTGAATTGCGTACCTTGCATTGAAGATTCAGTATACGCCGGCGACCGAGGATGCTCCACGCTGGATGTCTTCAGGATGAAGATAGAAGATGCTGCCCTGGATGAAGATTGAAGCCGCCTGGATGAAAATGGAGCCGTCTGCTGCCTGGATGAAGATGGAGCCGCCCGCTGGGATGAAGATCCTTTAAGCGGGACTTCAGCAACTGTAAGTGGATCTTCGGAGGTCAGGATTTTTTAAACTTTTTTGGGTGTTTTTTTTTTTTAATTTAGGGTGTTCATAAAAGAGCTAGATGCCCTTTTAAGGGCAATGCCCATACAAATGCCCTTTTCAGGGCAATGGGTAGTTTAGGTTTTTTTTAGATAGTTTTTTTTATTTTGTGGGTTTGGGGGGGTGGGGGTTTGTAATGTTAGAGGGTCTTTGTAATTTTTTTCAGGTAAAAGAACTGTTTAACGTAGGGCAATGCCCTAAAAAAAGGCCCTTTTAAGGGCTATTGGTAGTTTATTATAGATTAGGGTTTTTTTTGGGGTGGTTTTTTTTTTAAATGGGTATTAGAATAGGAATAATTGTTATTATTTTTGATCATTCGTTTGTTATTTTGTGTAATCTTTTTTTCTCGTTTTGGGGTGGGTTTTTATTTTTTGAATAGCCATTTTTAATGGGCAGCAAAATAACTGAATGCCCTTTTAAGGGCAATGCCCATACAAATGCCCTTTTCAGGGCAATGGGTAGATTAGGTTTTACTTTATTTTTATTTTGTGGGGTTGGGGGTTGGGAGTTTGGATACTGTTAGGGGGTGTTTGATTTTCTTTTTTAGCAAAAGAGCTGTTAACTTTAGGGCAATGTCCTACAAAAGGCCCTTTTAAGGGCCCTTGGTAGTTTATTATAGATTGGGGGGGGGGGGGGGGTCTTTTTAAAGGGTAATAGAATAGGATTTTTTTTTTATTGTTTTGGATACTTTTGTTTGTTATTTTTTGTAATGGTAGTGTTTTTTATTTTTTGTAATGTTACGTTTTAGTGTAAGGCAGCTTATCTTTTATTTGACTGGTAAGTTTGTATTTATTTTACCTAGGTAGTTAGTAAATAGTTAATAACCTACCTAGTTAAAATAAATACAAACTTACCTGTGAAATAAAAATAAAACCTTAGCTAGCTACAATATAACTGTTACTTATATTGTAGCTAGCTTAGATTTTATTTCACAGGTTAATTTGTATTTAGTTTTAAATAGGTATTATTTAGTTAATAATTGTAACTTTAATTCAGCTCTATTTTAATTATGTTAAAGTTAGTGGGTGTTGGTGTTAGGGTTAGGGTTACATTAGGGTTAAGGTTAGGTTTAGGGATTAATATAGTTTAATTTAGGTTGTTGCGATGTGGGGGCTGGAAGTTTAGGGGTTGATACCTATCTTGGATTATGGGGACATAGTTTATGCACCTGCACTGCAAACTCACCTTAATAAACTTAATACATTGTATAACTCATTCTGCCGCTTTGTGCTACAATGTAACTACAGGACCCACCATTGTGACATGCTAAAAGAACTAAACTGGCTGTCGCTGGAATCCAGACGCACCCTCCATCTTTCCTGCCTTGTCTTTAAGAGCCTTTCTGGGAAGCTCCCACCCTACCTGAGCAGAATGCTCTCCCCTGCTATTCCCACCTCCTATAACCTCCGATCCAATAACAGCACATTATTTAGCTTGCCTCAATACAAAAAGAAAACAGCTCGATCCTCCTTTTCCTACAGAGCGCCACAATTATGGAATGACCTCCCTCACACTTTAAAAACTTCCCCAAGCCTAATATCCTTTAAGAGATCCCTCTATACATATCTCAAAACAGAAAGCACCTGTCATGGTTGATTAAATATTTTGTACCTGCTCTATGTTAAATGTTTGCATATATTGTGTATTATTATTGTTTTTGTATTTTATTGTACCCTATTGTATCAATGCAAGGTTTTGTGATCCCAGGACATACTTGAAAACGAGAGAAATCTCAATGTATCCTTCCTGGTAAAATATTTTATAAATAAATAAATAAATAAATAATAGGTTTATTTAGTGGTAGTGATGTGGGAGGCCAGAGGTTTAGTGGTTAATAGCTTTATTTAGTTGCAGGGATGTCGGGGAACGGCGGAATAGGTGTTAATAGATTTATTATAGTGTGGGCAATGTTGGGGTGAGAGAGAATAGGGGTTAATAACTTTAGTATAGTGGCGGCGAAATCGGGAGAGGCAGATTAGGGGTCAATAGATTTATTTTGGTGGTGGCGATATCGGGAGCGGCAGATTAGGGGTTAATAACATTATGTAGGTGGCTGCAATGTTGGGGGTGGCAGATTAGGGTGTTTAGACGTGAGGTTTATGTTAAGGTGTTAGGTTTAAATGTAACTTTTTTTTCCCCATAGACATCAATGGGTCTGCGTTACAGAGATTTTCATTCCATTCAGGTTTTTTTCTGACCCTCTCTCCCCATTGATGTCTATGGGGAAAGCGTGCATGATCACGTCAAACCAGTGCTTTTTCAAAACTTGTAAACCTGTAAGTTTCCAATAACTTTAATTCAAGCACAAACTTTCTTTGTCAAAGAAAGTTGAGCTAGAATTAAAGTTATTGGAATTGGAAACAAACAAAAAAAACAAAAAACATATATATATGTATTTTTTTAAATACATTACAAAACACATCCTGAAGTTGGGCCCCTCCTGTGGGAGGGACCTCCTGGGCCCGGTGACGGTCGCAACCGTCGAATCGCCGGAAGTTCCGCCCCTGCTGGCAAGTGAAAAGCCTGTTTCACTTTAAGGCGGTTTTCACTTTACAGCGGGGCTCCGGTCCCTAACCCGCTGTATGAGCAGGGTATACCTGTATATATAAATATATTGTGACAGGATGAAAGATGGGGTCTACATAAGCAAGAGATTAGAGAGAGCTGTTTTTCCTCTGTAAGAAAATGGTTAACCTTCTCCCAGAGCCCACATACACGCCCTCTCTCTCTCTCATTTGCCTGAAGGCTTTTATTTTGGTTTTTGCCTGTTTTTCATTTGTTTTGTGGCAATTTAAAGGGATAGTAAACCCACACTTTTTTTATTAAAAAGGGTGAAATTCTGCAACTACTAGCTGTCCTGACTGATTATCTAAGTGCACTGGCAACTGCCTTGTCACATGTGGTGTCAGAAGTGGGATTGGAGTCACTAGGAATGCACTTTTTCAACCACTTAAAGGGGCAGAACCCATTGCAATTACTACAGACTTTGCAAACATGGAAGACATTGTAAAAGCCCTCTTACATGCTACATCAGTCCAGCAGGAGACTAATCAGGCACAGCAGGAATGCAATCGCTTGCTGGCTACACAGCTTGCAACAGTATTGAAGGCACAAAGAAATGACAGAGAAATTCTTAAAGAGTTAGGCCAGAGACTTGTGGTTCCAGGAGATCCTGTGCAAGCTAGTATTTCAGACAGGATACAGGCAAGTGGCTGCCTTCAGAAAATGACTACAGGTGATGACGTGGAGGCATATCTCATTACCTTTGAACGCACTGCAACAGGGTAGGCCTGGCCCCAGGAACAATGGGCAGGAATTATTGCTCCTTTTCTACTGGGAGAAACCCAGAAAATATACTATGACCTTAAGGAGGAAGATGCAACTGATTACTCCCATCTAAAAGCAGAAATACTAGCCACAATGGGAGTTACTGCTACTGTGAGAGAGTTACTGCTACTGTGAGAGCAAAACGTTTCCACAACTGGCAATATGATGAAGGAAAGCCTCCACGGTCTCAGATGTTTGATTTGAGACTTTTGGCACAGAAATGGCTGAAACCAGAGACTCAGGGACTGGAAAAAATGTTGGAAACCCTTGTACTTGATTATTTTTTGTGGGAACTGCCCCTAGGTTTCCGTGAATGAGTCACAAGTAACCCCACTACTTATAATGCCATGGTGACACAGGTCGAGAGATACCTGTCTGCCAAATACCTTGTCAAAGTTTCTCCTGGGGTATCCAAGACTGCCACTGCTGGTGTGCCCTACCAGACAACTAAACAATTTGCTAAGTCCCAAAGGTCTAGGGCTAAGATGGAGGATGAGGAAGTCTGGCTTGGAATGAGTTCTCGTCCCTAGAAAGCAAACTTTGAGAACTATGATGACCTGAAACAGATGGATTTTAAGAAAACCTCTTTAACCTGTTTTTAATGTGGAGAGAAAGGACATGTGAGGGCAAGGTGCCCTAACCTCCCAGAACCCATGCAATGCGGACTTGGGGAGGATCCAAAGGACTTTTATGGACTCATATGCTTGTCAGGCATGGGAGGAATGTGTGCAACCTTTCCAAATAACTGCTTTTGTCAATAAATCTAAAACTATTGCTTTAGTGGACTCTGGTAGTGCAGTTACATTGGTGTCATGGAACCTAGATAAGGAGTCTCATTTAAAAAAAATGAGGCAGTCAGGGTACTTTGTATACATGGGTGCACTGTGAATTATCCTACAGCCTGGATAGAAGTAATTGTGTTAAACAAGATGGAAAATGTAGTGGCCATGGTTGTGCCAAAATTGCCCTATCCTTTAGTTATAGGCAGAACTTATCCCCGGTTTCAAGTTTTGATACAATCCCAGGTGTCTTTGAAAGTAGCAGAGCCTAGAGTGTCTACTGAAAGTCCCCATGACATATTTTAATTTACTCATTCTGGTTTATTTTTAGAAAACCCAAAACTCTGCAAAGCTCGGCGAGAACGCAGAGAAAATAAGTATAGGTTTAATAAAGCTTTATGTGAGGCTTTGTGGAATGGGCGGGAAAAATGGTCTAATAAAGGGGTGGCTAATCAGGTTACAGAAGAGGTGCTAATAAGAGGTCGAAAGGAAACTGAACAAGGGAATGAACCTGTGTATAATGCCCCAGTGCAGGGTGATGCTTCTTGAAGTTCTTTCGGACCAAATCAGGCAAATGATCCCTTAATACAAAATGCCCGAAGTCGGATAGTAGAAGTAAATGGGGTACCAGTGGGTGGTCAACCTAGAAAAACTTTTCCTTGTTTTATCCTTAAAAATTACCTTCTTTATTAAGTGACCAAGGAAGAGGGGTAAGAGGTTGAACAATTAGTGGTACCCTCATCTCACACCGAAAAGTACTGGATTTAGCAAACTCACATATTTTGGGAGGATACCTTGGGGTAAAAAAAACCCCCACAGGAACGAGTACCAAAACGTCTCTATTGGCCAGGGGTTTATGAAGATATAAAAAGGTTTTGTGCCTCTTGTCCTGAGTGTTAACTGACAGTTCCAAAACCTAAATACTCCTTTTGAGAGGATTGGTATGAATCTAGTGGGTCTGTTTGAAAAATCTGGGGTCACCTCACCAATATATTTTGGTAATACTTGATTATGTCACCCCTTATCCTGAAGCTATACCCTTGCGTCAGGCAACTACCAAAAACATAGCCAAAGACTTAGTTCAGGTGTTTTCACGAGTAGGCATCCCAAAACAAATACTGACTGATCAAGGTACTCCTTTTCTCTCCCGACTTATGAAGGAGATGTGCCAACTGTTAAAGATTAGAACATTAAGAACCTCAGTTTATCACCCACAGACTGATGGTCTTGTGGAGAGATTTAATTGAACCCTTAAAGGAATGTTGAGAAAAGTGGTTAGTAAGGATGGAAGGGACTGGGACTTGCTTCTTCCTTATTTATTTTTACAATTTGAGAGGTCACCCAAAGTCCCACTGGTTATTCTCCAGCAGACATCCCCAACAGGGAGTCCCACTGATTATTCTACAGCAGACATCCCCAACAGGGAGTCCCAGGGTCTACAGTGGTTTAACATTTGGATAAGATGAGGGAGCGTATGGCTCATGTTATTCCCTTGGTTCGCCAGCATATGGAAAAAGCTCAAGAGACCCAGAAGTTTAATTATGACAGGAGTGCTTTTTTTATGCAATTTTTGGGCTCTTATGATTGTCTAGAAAAGCTAGGAACTATACTAAATTATACTAAACTATAAGATTAGTCAGCCAGGACGCAGAGAAATGATTGAAAGAAACAAATATGTTTTTTCTACTAAACCAGGCAGAACCCAGGAGATTTTTCCATGATATTATTACAGATCCCGGGGTAACTGTAAAACCCTGTAGAATCCCAGAGGCAAAACAAGAGGCAGTCAGAACAGAGATAAAGAAAATGCAAGACCTAAATGTCATTGAGGAACCTCATAGTAACTGGTCCAGTCCAATTGTTCTGTGCCAAAACCAGATGGATCAATTCGGTTCTGCAATCACTTTAGGAAACTTAATTCAGTTTCACAGTTTGATGCATACCACATGCCCCGTGTTGATGAGCTGGTAGAAATACTAGCAAGGGTTCGGTTTTTCTCTTTACATTAGACCTCACCAAAGGGTAGTTGCAGATACCCCTATCAAAAGAGGCTAAAAAAAGACATCCTTTTCTACACCAGATGGTCTCTTTCAGTACAAAGTTATGCCCTTTGGGCTCCATGGAGCCCCTGTTACATTTCAGCGGCTTATGAACAAACTACTCAAACCTCATGACCGATATGCTTCTGCCTACTTGGATGATGTTGTGATTCATAGCCAGGATTGGGAATCCCATCTTCAGAAGGTAGAAGTAGTACTGGAAACACTGCAGAAAGCTGGGTTAACTACCAAACTTGCCAAGTGTACAATTGGGTTGGCCGAAGCCAAATACCTTGGGTATGTTGTAAGACGAGGGTTGGTAAAGGCCCAGATCAATAAGGTAGAAGCCATACAAAATTGGCCCAGACCTCTTTGGAAAAAGCAGGTTAGAACCTTTCTAGGCATTGTTGGGTATTACCGACGATTCATTCCCCACTTTTCCACTAGTGCTGCTCCTCTTACTGACCTTATCAAGTCTAAAAGTCCAGATGTTGTGAAATGGAATAGTGAGGCAGAAAAGTCCTTTGTAGATTTACGCACAGCACTGTGTAGCCATCCTATCCTGGTAGCCCCTGATTTTGACAAAGTGTTTTTCCTGCAGACGGATGCCTTTGAAGTTGGTCTGGGGGCAGGGCTTGCCTAGTATGTGAATAAGAAGAAACATCCAGTATTGTATTTAAGTAGGAAAATGTTACTCAGGGAACAGCGTTATGCTACAGTAGAAAAAGAATGCTTAGCAATTAAGTGGGCATTTGAAACACTTAAATACTATTTGTTAGGTAGACGTTTCACCCTGGTCACGGATCATGCCCCTCTAAAGTGAATGCATGCCAACGAGGACAAAAATTCAAAGGTTACCAGATGGTTATTGTCTTTGCAACCATTCAATTTTGTTGTGGAGCATAGGGCAGGTCTACTACATGTAAATGCTGATGCCCTTTCTCGGGTGCATGTACTTTCAGCAATGGCCGCTCCACGTGACGGTGTTCCGCTGGGGAGGGGGATGTGTGACAGGATGAAAGATGGGGTCTACATAAGCAGGAGATTAGAGAGAGCTGGTTTTCCTCTGTAAGGAAATGGTTAACCTTCTCCCAGAGCCCCCACACACCTGTAGTGAATGTAATTAGTGAGTGTGAGTCTCTCTCTCTCTCAGTGAGCAGCTGAAGCCCAGAGACACAGGACTGGGAGAATGCTGAAGTTTGCAAAGCCACAGTAACCTGATAAGAAGAGAGAGCTATACAAAGTGTATTGGATTTGAACTGTTTATTTAAACTCTGGTGCAGGGTAGCTGGTCAGGGTTCTTGTAGTTAGCACTGCTGAACTGTTTAGTTAGTCTCCTAAAAGGGAGAAGGCTTTTATTTTGGTATATAATAATAATGTTACAGGGGCCACCAGATACAATTTATATAGAATGTATCAATACTAAAACTGCAAATTTCACAAAACAATGATACTAAAAAATCAAATAGTATTAGAAATAAAGTGTAGTTATACTGTGTGATCTAATAAAACCCCAATACCTATTGTAAAATTATAATTCACTAAAATATATTATATATGAAGAAATTACATAACAGATACACATAGCATATCAAAATATACACATAGCATATCAAATATACACATAGTACACATAGCATATCAAATATACACATAGTACACATAGCATATCAAATATACACATAGCATATCAAAATATACACGTATAATATCAAAATATACACATAGCATATCAAATATACACATAGTACACATAGCATATCAAATATACACATAGCATATCAAATATATACATAGTACACATAGCATATCAAATATACACATAGTACACATAGCATATCAAATATACACATAGTACACATATCATATCAAAATATACACATAGCATATCAAATATACACATAGTACACATAGCATATCAAATATACACATAGTACACATAGCATATCAAATATACACATAGCATATCAAATATATACATAGTACACATAGCATATCAAATATACACATAGTACACATAGCATATCAAATATACACATAGCATATCAAATATACACATAGTACACATAGCATATCAAAATATACACATAGCATATCAAATATATACATAGTACACATAGCATATCAAATATACACATAGTACACATAGCATATCAAATATACACATAGTACACATAGCATATCAAATATACACATAGTACACATAGCATATCAAATATACACATAGTACACATAGCATATCAAAATATACACATAGCATATCAAATATATACATAGTACACATAGCATATCAAATATACACATAGTACACATAGCATATCAAATATACACATAGCATATCAAATATACACATAGCATATCAAATATACACATAGTACACATAGCATATCAAATATACACATAGTACACATAGCATATCAAATATACACATAGTACACATAGCATATCAAATATACACATAGCATATCAAATATACACATAGCATATCAAATATATACATAGCATATCAAATATATACATAGCATATCAAATATACACATAGCATATCAAATATACACATAGTACACATAGCATATCAAATATATACATAGTACACATAGCATATCAAATATACACATAGTACACATAGCATATCAAATATACACATAGTACACATAGCATATCAAATATACACATAGCATATCAAATATACACATAGTATACATAGCGTGGGCGGAGCGAACAGCCGAGCTAGCAAGACGTACCATTTCAGAGCTCCTGGCATTTGCTCTAAAAAAGCTTTATTTCTGACATAAGTCTCTTTCTTAATCTCTTATTTTATACCCATACTTGGAGCATAACTTATATTGGAAGATGTGCCGGCCTGGGACAATAATCACAAGCAATTTACGCCGCAGTTGAACTAGGGCCTACTAGCTAGCTGAGACGGCGATGCCAAGTAATCCGCCATATTTTAAACTCCTATTATACTCTCTGCTACAGCCGCAACTTCTCTTCTATTAATCTCACCTCTAAGGCTTACCTATGGAGAGACAAATTATCTCTGCACTACATGAACTCATGCTCTCCATGGATCTCCATCAGCAGGCTATTATCACAGACCTTAAAGCCGCCATGAACCCTCTACAAGCAAAGACACAGACAGTGTTCGTTACTGAAGTTGCGGGTGGCTGTACACATGACTCGCCGCACTGGAGAGCAGATCTGCCTCGAGATATGGAGGAGACAAGAACCGCAGCAAAAGATGGTCCCACTCTGGAACTTGAAGCACAAACAGCCATGGATGGCCAAAACAACCTCCCACAGCCCTCCTCCAGCCGCACTGAGCCAGCGCAACATGCCGTAGCTCAGTTAGAGCTTCCACAGACCGGACCCAATAGCATATATTCCCCAAGAGCAATCGCCACCTTACAGAAGGCAGTGAAAGACAACCCTGACAAGGGAGCAGCAGCGCAAACAGCTATTCTGCATTCCAAGAGTCACAGCGACCCATACCACAAGCTCACTACAGCTACCACTCGACACTCTATTGTCTATGTTTACCTTATCATACAGATAATGGTCTGGACTTCTCCCTGCCTGTATATGCCAGTGAGACCGACATGGGATCCAGGGAGGTTTCTTGTTTCACTGCTGCGGATCGTTTGACCAGCTGGCTCTGATAATACTAAAGTTTCATTGCTGGCTACATCTTGCAAGCTTTTGATAGAAGCATAGAGTACCTTATGTTAATGCGTAAGTTCTCTTGGAAGCTCACACAATACGATTTCTTCCAATGGTTCTCTGAGCGTCTCTTATAACTAGAATGAGCTCCTTGTTGCTGTGCTATGTAAACTTTATTTGATCTCGCTTTGGTCACTATAGATATGTCAGTTTGCTATGTATATTGATTTTTACATTGAAGTTCTTGTACATGCTTGCACAGTGAGGAAATTAACACCGAGAAACTGTTTTGTTATGTAGTAAGGAGAGTGGGTGCTTGTCTTCATTTTCTAATGGTTTCTATGCAATCCTAATGTGTTCATTTATTTAAAAACAGCGCTATCACCCCATAAAATGCATACCTAGGACTAGAGAGAGATTATGATAGATTAACCCTACCCACATACCTAAACTCACTTTACCTATCCTATCTAGTCTCAAGAACTATCGTATTCCTACAACCATATTTTATGCATATTGATCTTGCATGCAGGGCTTTATAGCTTTCCCTTAGCCCTAGAGTAATCTATATGTTAACTGTCTGGTCCTTATATATTTTATTGTAGAGCATACCTTATGGGGGCATTCTGAGTGCCCCCTTACAGCCTTTTCATCTTTGGAGGCCTCTACTATACTATATATTCCAGATACAATATCTAAGACCTATGATGAATCCCTCACAACCCTAAGGGTTCTATTCCACTGCCCCCCTCTCGGACCTGACATCTCCAGGGGCTGAATAGTGATCTCATGTAGCCCCATATGCATTGCCCACAATATTTATGGTTGTATTAAAATAATGGTTTCATTCTAGTAGCCTCTTATGGTATAGAGATACTTATATCCCCATTTTTGCTTATAATGTTAACAGACTCCTACTCTTTAATAGCATGTTTCTTTAAAGTCCCAAAGTTAGTTATGTTATGTTATACCTGTTTTACCCATGTACCTACACTTCAGAGCCCGAGGATTACTGTTAGACCATGTGGTTAGACGGAAATTGCACATCTGTGTTCTAAAGACCTATTGATTTACCCTTAAATAGTTTATATTCTATTCTGAGTTACCTGCTCCGGCTATGCACTTGGAGATACACGTATGCTGATATTGTACAAAGGTTGCTCATTAGTTAAGGATTCACCGGTATGATGGGGGTTAGGTCTCTCTCTCCTCATAACCCACCGTTGAACCTATTTTATCTTCTAATATCATATGCGTATACAGTGTTTATTTGATTACTCCTATTTATATATAAGCTACATTTAGCTATGATGTATATCACCTAAGTGCCTACTTTTGCAATACATTATCCTTACAGCCTCACTAACTTACCTCTGACATAGACATGGTATAACATTTAGACCTTGCTCAGACAATTTAGACACTCTTCGCTTGCCCCGGACATCCCCAAGCCGATCCGTTGGGATCAGACTGTGTATGCCGGCTTGGTTCTGGGGGAGCATTGTGGCAAACCTAGCCACTTCTGGACTATAACGTAAGAAAGCTTGTCTATAGGCTGTATATTGTGCTATGTAGATGTGACAGACCCTTCTGTCAGCACTGAAAGAGTTAACTGTGTTCAGCTTTAGCCTCAACTATTGTGCACTGTCATTAATGTTATTAATACACAGTCCATTGTTTAATCACCCTCAGAGAGCAAATGCTTAGGTGATAAGAAAAGCCAAATGTATCTTGTGTTTAAATTGTTATCAGCTTAAGCAAGGTAAATCTATTGTATCATGTCAAGGGTGTGTTCCCTTCATCTAATGTACAACATTCTTTCAACCCCCCTTCTGGGGGGGGTCAGACCTGCATAAATACTGGGCATATGAGCCTTAATAAAAGTCATTCTGTTTTAAAACCTGAAAACTGGCTGGGTTGTGAATTGCTGATTCCCTATGCAGGACATTGTTCCCTGGTGTTAACCCTTGGTATCCGGTTGGTACCGTTACAATTGGTGGCAAGCGACGGAATGAACCTTATCGCCCAGAAGAGCAACTACACAAGCCAGTAACCTCAGGAAGAGGGGGATTACTACAATACTGACTAAGATGGAAGGAGTACCAGGGACCGAAGTGAATGGAGATTAATTATTCTAAGCTAAAGAGACAAACGTTAAAGGAACTGCTAGAAGCCAGGGGAAAGATAGGCAGCAGCAAACCCAAGGCTATATTAATTGCTGAGCTGATGGAGGGAGACAGAGCTCGCAGCGCTACGCCTCCAGCAGCCATGGAGGAGACCCTATACCAGAGGGAAATGAGGACCAGGCTGGAATTTTTACCCCAACCTGTACCACGGGATATGCTATCCGTGGTAATGGCAGATGTGCAGGAGTACGTGATGGCACACAGTCCGCGGAATGCATCCTCCCGAGCAGAATCCATTTTGGACGCACTCAGCAACCCAGTAAGACCTAAAATCCCATACCATGCATTTAAAATGTTTTGTGAGGAGAAGGATGAGATCGATGGGTATTTACAGGATTTTGAGAGACTGTGCGAGTTACATGATTTGGAGCAGTCCGTATGGGTGCCGGTGCTAGCAGGCAAGCTAGCCGGTAGGGCAGCGGAAGCGTATCGCGCTGTACCCAGGGAGGACAGCAAGGATTACGCTAAAGTGAAGAGAGCGATCTTGGAAAGATATGCCATTACCTCAGAGGCATACCGGCGCAAGTTTAGAGGCCTGCGCAAGCCAGAAAGAGATTCACATGCAGAGTGGGCCCACAAGCTGGATCAAGCATCTCAAGGGTGGATACAGGCCAGCCAAGCTACCACCATGGAAGAATTGCGACAACTGATGCTGTTGGAGCAATTCTTTAACGGCTTGTCCCCAGAAGCCAAGAATGGGTGAGAGATCGAAAACCCCTCACCTTAACCGAAGCAGCCAGATTAGCAGACCAGCATTTTGATGCCAGGAGGCACCATGGACTACAGCCTAACAACGGACGGGCGAATATACAATGCCACACCTGCAAGCAGTGGGGACATATGGCACGTGAGTGCACCCAAAATCGGAGCAGACAAGCTTGGAACCAGGTCAGACAGAACCAGGCCCCAAGGGCGGCTGCTCACCATTACCAAACGGAGCCAGCCGCTCATGAGGTGTTGAGCACCCAAGCCGAGGAACCCCTGGGAATTCTGCATGAGGTGATGTCGGTCCGGGCCGCCGATAACTGGCAACATCCCCGCCAGCTGGGGACCGTAGAGGGGAAGGAGCTCCAGGGACTTCGGGATTCGGGAGCTACTTTAACCCTGATAGCTCCCCATTTGCTGCCGGATACAGTACACACGGGCGGATCCGTGGCAGTACGAGGAGCAGGGGGAGCGGTATACCGATTGCCCACTGCTAGAGTGGAGTACAGACCCCCAGTCACCCCAGCAGCGGCCAGTTACCAGCCCCCGGCGCACCGCTATACTACGCGGCCTCCGGCCACGAACTTCCCTCAGAGAGCCCGGTTCAATTCGCGGGGCTACTCACAACCTATTCGGTGCTTTGGATGTAAGCGACTAGGGCACAAAAGACCAGAGTGTCCCCTAAACGCAGCAAATCAAGCACAGTCCTGGAGAAGACCCGCCGGCGGAATCCCACATAATCCTCAGCCTGTGGCCCGCTACGTAGAGGCGCCAGAATGCTGGGGCAGCCTACATGAAGCAGACCCCGTGCAAGCTGCCCACCGGAATAACCGGCAGCGGGTTAAAGTGAATGGGAAGGAGGTCAGTGGTCTACGGGATACTGGTGCTACCATGACCTTGCTTCAAGAGAACTTGGTGTCTGAGAAACAGCACACTGGAGACACTATGGCTGTGAGGGTAGCAGGGGGCACTGTGTTCCGCCTACCTGTTGCCAGGGTACATTTGGATTGGGGAGTGGGCGCTAGACTTGTGAATGTGGGGGTCAAGAAGGACTTACCTGCTGATGTTCTCCTTGGAAATGACTTGGCCCCCCTTGTTTCTGCCTATGCTCCCATGGATCCCGCTGATGTTAACCCTGTGACTACCCAAGCCCAGTCCCTCTGGGAAGAGACGCTTCCATGTTTGGGGTGGGGGCAGTACTGAGCCAAGTTGGAGCAGATGGCGGAGAACACCCCGTAGCTTACTTGAGCCGAAAGTTGCCCCGGACATCCCCAAGCCGATCCGTTGGGATCAGACTGTGTATGCCGGCTTGGTTCTGGGGGAGCATTGTGGCAAACCTAGCCACTTCTGGACTATAACGTAAGAAAGCTTGTCTATAGGCTGTATATTGTGCTATGTAGATGTGACAGACCCTTCTGTCAGCACTGAAAGAGTTAACTGTGTTCAGCTTTAGCCTCAACTATTGTGCACTGTCATTAATGTTATTAATACACAGTCCATTGTTTAATCACCCTCAGAGAGCAAATGCTTAGGTGATAAGAAAATCCAAATGTATCTTGTGTTTAAATTGTTATCAGCTTAAGCAAGGTAAATCTATTGTATCATGTCAAGGGTGTGTTCCCTTCATCTAATGTACAACATTCTTTCAACCCCCCTTCTGGGGGGGGGGTCAGACCTGCATAAATACTGGGCATATGAGCCTTAATAAAAGTCATTCTGTTTTAAAACCTGAAAACTGGCTGGGTTGTGAATTGCTGATTCCCTATGCAGGACATTGTTCCCTGGTGTTAACCCTTGGTATCCGGTTGGTACCGTTACAACAGTGTTTATTTGATTACTCCTATTTATATAAGCTACATTTAGCTATGATGTATATCACCTAAGTGCCTACTTTTGCAATACATTATCCTTACAGCCTCACTAACTTACCTCTGACATAGACATGGTATAACATTTAGACCTTGCTCAGACAATTTAGACACTCTTCGCTGCAGCTTGTATTAGCATCTACCTATATTTTTGTTATGCTTTACTCTGAACAAAGGCCCTCTTCCCTCCATTATACTGTTAATGCAGCACTGCATATACGCTTCTCCCGATATTAAGGTAGACTACATTATATTAGGTTACCTCAACTACAGTAATGGACCTTTAAGTCCTCTCAGAATTATTATTACAGTTTAGATTGCATCTTTAATTGTAGTCAATGTCGCTGCAGTCATTTGTTCAGGTCTCTGCACATTCTAAAAAAGAGGTATCACTTTTATATGTCCCAGCTACCCATCTCTTTCTCACACAAGTCTTCTCTATTCACTCCCAACTCTATATCTCATACATTTTTTATGTTCCACACTACAGTCATATCCTTATAACCTTTTCTATACATAATACTCTCATGGGTGAATTTACCACTCTGTTCAGCTAAAGCCCTTATCTACATATACTTAGTGGTCATGATATCTATGATTGTAGAATTGCTACCTTTATGTTTTAGACTAAATTTATATTCTATATGAGAATTGTAAAGTTGTCTCTTCCAAGCTTAAATTGTATCTGGACATACATGTTTGACTGTTATTGTTTATTACCTCAATAAAAAATTATTTAAAAAAAAAATAAAAATAAAAAAAAAATATACACATAGTACACATAGCATATCAAATATACACATAGTACACATAGCATATCAAATATACACATAGTATATCAAATATACACATAGTACACATAGCATATCAAATATACACATAGCATATCAAATATACACATAGTACACATAGCATATCAAATATACACATAGCATATCAAATATACACATAGCATATCAAATATACACATAGTACACATAGCATATCAAATATACACATAGTATATCAAATATACACATAGTACACATAGCATATCAAATATACACATAGCATATCAAATATACACATAGTACACATAGCATATCAAATATACACATAGTACACATAGCATATCAAATATACACATAGCATATCAAATATACACATAGCATATCAAATATACACATAGTACACATAGCATATCAAATATACACATAGTACACATAGAATATCAAATATACACATAGCATATCAAAATATACACATAGCATATCAAATATACACATAGTATATCAAATATACACATATCATATCAAATATACACATAGTACACATAGCATATCAAATATACACATAGCATATCAAATATACACATAGTACACATAGCATATCAAATATACACATAGCATATCAAATATACACATAGTACACAAAGCATATCAAATATACACATAGCGTATCAAATATACACATAGTACACATATCATATCAAATATACACATAGTACACATAGCATATCAAATATACACATAGCATATCAAATATACACATAGTACACATAGCATATCAAATATACACATAGCATATCAAATATATACATAGCATATCAAAATATACACATAGCATATCAAATATACACATAGCATATCAAATATACACATATCATATCAAATATACACATAGTACACATAGCATATCAAATATACACATAGCATATCAAATATACACATAGTACACATAGCATATCAAATATACACATATCATATCAAATATACACATAGTACACATAGCATATCAAATATACACATAGCATATCAAATATACACATAGCATATCAAATATACACATAGAATATCAAATATACACATAGTACACATAGCATATCAAATATACACATAGTATATCAAATATACACATAGCATATCAAATATACACATAGCATATCAAATAAGCACATAGCATATCAAATATACACATAGTACACATAGCATATCAAATATACACATAGCATATCAAATATACACATAGCATATCAAATAAACACATAGCATATCAAATATACACATAGTACACATAGCATATCAAATATACACATAGCATATGAAATATACACATAGTACACATAGCATATAAAATATACACATAGTACACATAGCATATCAAATATACACATAGTACACATAGCATATAAAAATATACACATAGCATATCAAATATACACATAGCATATCAAATATACACATAGTACACATAGCATATCAAAATATACACATAGCATATAAAAATATACACATAGCATATCAAAATATACACTTAACATATCAAATACACATAGTACACATAGCATATCAAATATACACATAGTACACATAGCATATCAAATATACACATAGTACACATAGCATATCAAATATACACATAACATATCAAATATACACATAGTACACATAGCATATCAAATATACACATAACATATCAAATATACACTAAGAACACATAGCATATCAAATATACACATAGCATATCAAATATACACATAGTACACTTAGCATATCAAATATACACATAGCATATCATATATACACATAGCATATCAAATATACATATAGTACACATAGCATATCAAATATACACATAGCATACATAGCATATCAAATATACACATAGCATATCAAATATACACATAGCATATCAAAATATACACATAGTACACATAGCATATCAAATATACACATAGTACACATAGCATATCAAATATACACATAGTACACATAGCATATCAAATATACACATAGCATATCAAATATACACATAGTACACATAGCATATCAAATATACACATAGTACACATAGCATATCAAATATACACATAGCATATCAAATATACACATAGCACACATAGCATATCAAATATACACATAGCATATCAAATATACACATAGTACACATAGCATATCAAATATACACATAGCATATCAAATATACACATAGCATATCAAAATATACACATAGCATATCAAATATACACATAGCATATCAAATATACACATAGCATATCAAATATACACATAGTACACATAGCATATCAAATATACACATAGTACACATAGCATATCAAATATACACATAGCATACATAGCATATCAAATATACACATAGCATATCAAATATACACATAGCATATCAAAATATACACATAGTACACATAGCATATCAAATATACACATAACATATCAAATATACACTAAGAACACATAGCATATCAAATATACACATAGCATATCAAATATACACATAGTACACTTAGCATATCAAATATACACATAGCATATCATATATACACATAGCATATCAAATATACATATAGTACACATAGCATATCAAATATACACATAGCATACATAGCATATCAAATATACACATAGCATATCAAATATACACATAGCATATCAAAATATACACATAGTACACATAGCATATCAAATATACACATAGTACACATAGCATATCAAATATACACATAGTACACATAGCATATCAAATATACACATAGCGTATCAAATATACACATAGTACACATAGCATATCAAATATACACATAGTACACATAGCATATCAAATATACACATAGCATATCAAATATACACATAGCACACATAGCATATCAAATATACACATAGCATATCAAATATACACATAGTACACATAGCATATCAAATATACACATAGCATATCAAATATACACATAGCATATCAAAATATACACATAGCATATCAAATATACACATAGCATATCAAATATACACATAGCATATCAAATATACACATAGTACACATAGCATATCAAATATACACATAGTACACATAGCATATCAAATATACACATAGTATATCAAGTATACACATAGCATATCAAATATACACATTGTACACATAGCATATCAAAATATACACATAGCATATCAAATATACACATAGCATATCAAATATACACATAGTACACATAGCATATCAAAATATACACATAGCATATCAAAATATACAAATAACATATCAAAATATACACATAGCATATCAAAATATACACATAACATATCAAATACACATAGTAAACATAGCATATCAAATATACACATAGTACACATAGCATATCAAATATACACATAACATATCAAATATACACATAGTACACATAGCATATCAAATATATACATAGCATATCAAATATACACATAGCATATCAAATATACACATAGTACACATAGCATATCAAATATACACATAGCATATCAAATATACACATAGCATATCAAAATATACACATAGTACACATAGCATATCAAATATACACATAGTACACATAGCATATCAAATATACACATAGTACACATAGCATATCAA
Source organism: Bombina bombina (assembly GCF_027579735.1). Classification (NCBI taxonomy): domain Eukaryota; kingdom Metazoa; phylum Chordata; class Amphibia; order Anura; family Bombinatoridae; genus Bombina; species Bombina bombina. Next base: position 1,140,724,157 of record NC_069504.1, on the reverse strand, counting down.
ATATACACATAGCATATCAAATATACACATAGTACACATAGCATATCAAATATACACATAGTACACATAACATATCAAATATACACATAGCATATCAAATATACACATAGTACACATAGCATATCAAATATACACATAGCATATCAAATATACACATAGTACACATAGCATATCAAATGATGTGAAAGATAAAAAAAGAAGGCGCCACCATGGTGCACAATCAGATGATTCAAACACGCCAAATGTACAAGTAAGACCGTACTTACAAGCTGTATGACACTTGAGAAGTGTCACAAATGCCTTCTGGACTGTTGGGAGTCGTCCAGCTAACTCACACTGATGGATGTCAGAGCAACTCTGGAACAAGGGAGCAGCGACAGGCAAGCAGCATGCAGTAACCAGCCACAAGTTTAGCACCAAGCCGGATCGTCCACTTGTGTTGATGGATACACCAGTGACAGTAGATACACTATTGGATACAATGTATCAAAAGGACTCCAAATGTTAAAAAAGTTGTAAAGTATATGATTGAATAAAGATGATGATTCGTGGCAAAAGTCTAGTAAAAACAAACAGACTTTATTTACAGTATAGCAGCACAACGTTTCTCGGTCTTTCCTGACCGTTTCCTCAGGTGCAATATACCAAATGATTAAAACCACGAACTTTTATTGCCGAATTTTCGGCGTCTTCTAAAATGAACAGCGCATGCGTGGAGGTGTGACCACTACAAGGGCTACCATTGGTTGTCACTTATCCAATGTTAGGCCTCTATGAGAAGTATACAGCATGGGTAAAAAACTGTCACTCGTATTATATATACAAAAATCGTGCAGGATTATATTAAACGAGCACATTTAAGAGGAGTATTTAAAATGCACATAGATGAAATAAGTATATGTACATATATGTAATATAAATGCGAGTACGAAAATAAATAGTGATCTACACAATGGGAGGCTCTTAGTAGTGACACCAATCGCATACGCAAAAAACAAACATAAAACAAATAAAACTAGAATATCTATCAATCTGAGTACAAATAGTACAATGTTTACAGAATAATACATCAAAATATTATATACATTAGCCTCATATAAGAGGCCTAAAGTTATAGATATCTATAGCATATAACGTATATAATCCATATGAAATGTACACCTAAATAAAATGTGAGACTAAATAATTAAATGGGTGGTAAGGATAAAACCTACTGATAAAACAAATTTGTAAATGGCCATCTGTACAAGTATATATGCACCTATGCACGTTACATATCTAATGAGTATGGCTGAAACCACAACCCATAAAGTATCCCACATGGACTAAGATATATCGATCCCTCGTCATTCATGTCATATCTATATTAGTAATCACATAAAGTACAGATAATACCTACTTGTAAAACATATTTATAAAAATATGCAAATAAAATATCTAGCTTTACATGCAAATATGCACCAATACACGTCACATATCCCATGAATATGGCTGAAACCACAAATATACACATAGCATATCAAATATACACATAGCATATCAAAAATACACATAGCATATCAAAATATACACATAGCATATCAAAATATACACATAGCATATCAAATATACACATAGCATATCAAATATACACATAGTACACATAGCATATCAAATATACACATAGTACACATAGCATATCAAATATACACATAGCATATCAAATATACACATAGCATATCAAATATACACATAGTACACATAGCATATCAAAATATACACATAGCATATCAAATATACACATAGCATATCAAATATACACATAGTACACATAGCATACCAAAATATACACATAGCATATCAAAATATACAAATAACATTTCAAAATATACACATAGCATATCAAAATATACACATAACATATCAAATACACATAGTACACATAGCATATCAAATATACACATAGTACACATAGCATATCAAATATACACATAGTACACATAGCATATCAAATATACACATAACATATCAAATATACACATAGTACACATAGCATATCAAATATACACATAGCATATCAAATATACACATAGCATATCAAATATACACATAGTACACATAGCATATCAAATATACACATAGCATATCAAATATACACATAGTACACATAGCATATCAAATATACACATAGCATATCAAATATACACATAGTACACATAGCATATCAAATATACACATAGCATATCAAATATACACATAGCATATCAAAATATACACATAGTACACATATCATCTCAAATATACACATAGCATATCAAATATACACATAGCATATCAAATATACACATAGTACACGTAGCATATCAAATATACACATAGTACACATAGCATATCAAATATACACATAGCATATCAAATATACACATAGTACACATAGCATATCAAATATACACATAGTACACATAGCATATCAAATATACACATAGCATATCAAATATACAGATAGTACACATAGCATATCAAATATACACATAGCATATCAAATATACACATAGCATATCAAATATACACATAGCATATAAAAATATACACATAGTACACATAGCATATCAAATATACACATAGTACACATAGCATATCAAATATACACATAGTACACATAGCATATCAAATATACACATAGTACACATAGCATATCAAATATACACATAGTACACATAGCATATCAAATATACACATAGTACACATAACATATCAAATATACACATAGTACACATAACATATCAAATATACACATAGTACACATAGCATATCAAATATACACATAGCATATCAAATATACACATAGCATATCAAATATACACATAGCATATAAAAATATACACATAGTACACATAGCATATCAAATATACACATAGTACACATAGTATATCAAATATACACATAGTACACATAGCATATCAAATATACACATAGTACACATAGCATATCAAATATACACATAGCATATCAAATATACACATAGTACACATAGCATATCAAATATACACATAGTACACATAGCATATCAAATATACACATAGCATATCAAATATACACATAGCATATCAAATATACACATAGTACACATAGCATATCAAATATACACATAGCATATCAAATATACACATAGCATATCAAATATACACATAACATATCAAATATACACATAGCATATCAAATATATACATAGCATATCAAATATACACATAGTATATCAAATATATACATAGCATATCAAATATATACATAGCATATCAAATATACACATAGTACACATAGCATATCAAATATACACATAGTACACATAGCATATCAAATATACACATAGTACACATAGCATATCAAATATACACATAGCATATCAAATATATACATAGCATATCAAATATATACATAGCAAATCAAATATATACATAGTACACATAGCATATCAAATATACACATAGTACACATAGCATATCAAATATACACATAGCATATCAAATATACACATAGTACACATAGCATATCAAATATACACATAGCATATCAAATATACACATAGTACACATAGCATATCAAATATACACATAGTACACATAGCATATCAAATATACACATAGCATATCAAATATACACATAGCATATCAAAATATACACATAGCATATCAAATATACACATAGCATATCAAATATACACATAGCATATCAAAATAAAACAAACGTGAACAATGATAAAAACAAATGTAAAACCAACAGTGATCACTATGTGCTATAGTGATATAATCCTGGAGCAGTCCCAAAGGAAGGTGCAAGCTTGTATACTAACAAGAATGAGATAGTCCCAAATATGGGTGATGATAGGCTTCAAAACTTCTTCCAAAAGCTATTTGGCACAAAAGCAGGAATCTGTGAAATGGTGAAAGAAAAGAGAAGAAGGCACCACAATAGTGCGATATCAATGGTGTACGGACTTCACGCACATAATATAGGGTACTTACTAGAAGTAACCACAAGAGCACTCTGGATTATTAATAGCTATCCAGATATCCTCTCGCTGTTAACTTTTCCAAGTCAGGATCACAGAGAAGTATCTCGATGAGGTGTGGGGAGCCCAATATTGAAATGATAGACACGCAAACCAACATGCGCTCCCAGCGATTGCAAGGTGCTGCAGCTCCACTCAGATAACATAAAAGTCGTGATAAGAGTTATAAAAATAACTGATTTATTTAAAACAAATAATAAAGCACACACAACGCGTTTCCCGGCCTACTGATTGCTTCATCAGGTGTATATATAACAACTAAAAATCACGACTTAAAAAGGCTAGACTCGGCGTCTATTGCCAAACAATGTGCATGCCGCTATCAAGACAAATCAGAGCCATGATCACAACCGGCTTTAATCCTATTGGTAAAAATACGTGGGTGTGTATTAACACTGTCTAGGTCATAGCAACCATACAAAGCAACGGTAAACGAGCCATCAAAACACTATAAAATGATCAAAAATAAAAAATTATTAAAGTCAATAAGTGCCGATCCAGTAAACAAATTTCCACAAATAGGATATATATCTAGCTGTATGCTCAAACAATCGATGGAGGGGGATATGGTTATTGCAATCTTTGAGCAAATAAATGTCAAGAAGCCGGTCAGTTGATGTCGCTCATCCTAGCCAGATCACAGCATATGCATACCACTAATGCATTATATATATAAAGAGAAACACACACTCCTTGTATACAATGCTATACAATATATAAAATAGAGCTATACTATAGAACATCAAATGCTGCCTATAGAGGGACATTCAAATACCCATAAATGTGATATGATATAATAACATAATCAAAATAATATATATAAAAATATAATATATAAGATTGACCTTGAGGGCACTCTAATGATAAATAGTATACATAATAAAATATAATATATACAAGAAATAATCACAACAATTTAAACTCATAAAGGTAACTATAACCCAATAAAATGATGTTAGCACAAAGCTGATAACATTATTAGACTCACTAGACTATTGTGTTACTGTATCATATAGATAGGTGTGATGTTAATTGAAGGCTGCCATATCAATATGTTCATTTAATCCAGAGGGACTTAAAGTCTTCATTTTCCAAATCCAATAAGTCTCTGTCTTAAATGTAAAAATCTATTCCTTCCCCATTTCGGGGTAATATGTTCAATAGGCAAGATTGAAAAGATATTGGAGTCACCTTCATGGAATTTGATCCCATGTCGGCGTACACTATGATTCACTAAGGTTTTTTTGAGATTCCTTAGATGTTCACCCCACCTCTTTTTCAGAGGTCTAGAGGTTCTCCCAATATACTGTATTCCACATTTGCATTGCAATAAATAAACTACAAAAGAGGAATCACATGTAAAACGTGATGTGATTTCAAAGTTCTCTTTGGTAGAATAAAATTTAAAATCCACCTTATTGCCAGTGGTATACATACATAAACCACAATTTGCTCTGTTGCATCTATAAAAACCTTTCTTTCCTAATCCTAAAATGGAATTATTAGATCATTTATTTCTGATATTTGTACAATGTTTCTTTATGACTACTTTACTAGGGGCCAGTCTATTTTTCACATTTGGAGCCCTCCTAATTGTGCATACAGGAAATTCATCTATCAGATCTTTAAAATAGGCCAATGTTTATGTAAAATCCTTTTTATTTTATTATGGTTATTGTTATATTGTGTTATGAACCGTGTCTTATTATTGACCTTTGCTCTGGTCATAAAAGTATCGTGGCTCTGATCACTATTTTTAATATTAAAAAAATCAGATCTATCCTTATTTCTTGCTCTAAAATAACTATCCTCTATCAATTTCAAAGGGTATTTCCTCAATAAGAACCTATTTTTCAGTATTTCAGATTATTCATCATACACTTACAGGTCTGTACAGTTTCTTCGGATTCTGCAAAATTGATTAAACAGAATATTTTCTTTCCAGGGTTTATAGTGATTACTCTTATAGTTCAAATAGCTGTTCGTATCTACTGTTTTAAAAAAGTTTTTTTTTAACAGTATTATCACTCCCCCAATACAAAACTAAATCTAAAAAGTCAATCTTATCCTTGTCCATTCTAGATGTAAAATTGAGACCCATATTGTTATTATTAAGCGTTTCCACAAATTGGGTTGCTGATGTTTCAGATCCACTCCAAATAAATAGAAGGTCATCAATGAAACGGCCATAGAAAACCAGGTGTGCCCCCAGGGGAGAATTGTAGATATACTTAGTTCTCTTCAAAAATCCGCATGAACAAATAAGCAAAACTGGGGGCAAATCTGGTCCCCATGGCCGTCCCCTTGATCTGTAGAAAAAGCTGGAATACAAAATAGTTGTGCTCCAAAACAAAAGCAACAGCCTTCAAAAGGAACATTCTTTGTTTTACCGGTAAATAAATATCTCTACTGAGATAATTTTCTATTGCTTTCAAACCAAGATCATGTTCTATGTTTGAGTACAGCACTGTTACATTACATGACATCCACATTAAATTCTGGCCATTATTTTTTAACTTAGATAGCTTGCAAATGAGATCAGGGGCGCGATCCGATATAGATCGTAGTTTGCGGCGCAAGCGAGGGAACCCGCATCGCCCGCAGTTTCAGCTCGCAACTCGAGCTATCTCATATATGTCGCCGTCAGATGCTAACGTGCCGTAAGTCTGACAAACCAGCGATGTCCAGAAATCTGCGCAAGTACAAATTTCTGGCGTCGCCAGTGACTTACGGCACGTTAGAAACTGCCGGCGCCTACAAAACCTGACTAAAGTCTAAATCACCCGCACTGTCTAACACGCCTCCCTAACATAGCCCGACAAGTCTAACACGCCTCCCTAACATAGCCTGACACGTCTAACCCTCTATCCGCTATCCCCCCTCACTAGCCTAACAATAAAATATGTATTAACCCCTAAACCGCCGCTACCTAATAACGTTATTAACCCCTAAACCGCCGCCAGCTATATTAAATCTATAACCCCCTAAAGTGAGCCCCTAACACCGCCGCCATCTACCTTACCTACCCCCTAAAGTGAGCCCCTACCCCGCCGCTATTTTAAAATTATTAACCCCTAATCTAATCCCCCTACCCCGCCGCCATCTATATTAAATTATTTAACCCCTAAAATACTAAACTATCCCTACCACTAAACCTAAGTCTAACCCTACAAATAGCCCTGAAAAGGGCTTTTTGCGTGGCATTGCCCCAAAGTAACAGCTCCTTTGCCAGCCCTTAAAAGGGCTTTTTGCGGGGCATGTCCCAAAGTAACAGCTCTTTTGCCAGCCCTTAAAAGGGCTTTTGGCGGGGCTTTGTCACAAAGTAAACTGCTCTTTTGCCTACAATCTACATCCCCCTACACCGCGGCCACCTATAATAAATGTATTAACCCCTAATCTAATGCCCCTACACCGCCGCCAGCTATATTAACTATATTAACCCTAATTATATTAGGGTTAATATAGTTAATATAGTTATTATATTATATATATTAACTATATTAACCCTAATTATATTAGGGTTAATATAGTTAATATCGTTATTATATTATATATATATAAAGTATAATAACCCTATCTAACTCTAACATCCCTAACTAAACTCTTATTAAAATAAATCTAATATTAATATTATTAATTAAAATATTCCTATTTAAATCTAAATACTTACCTATAAAATAAACCCTAAGATAGCTACAATATAATTAATAATTACATTATAGCTATGTTAGGGTTTATATTTATTTTACAGGTAAATTGTTAATTATTTTAACTAGGTATAATAGCTATTAAATAGTTATTAACTATTTAATAGCTACCTAGTTAAAATAATTACCCAATTACCTGTAAAATAAATCCTAACCTAAGTTACAAATACACCTACACTATCAATAAATTAAATAAACTACAAATATCTATCTAAAAATACAATTAAATAAACTAAACTAAATTACAAAAAAAAACACTAAATTACAAAAAATAAAAAAAAGATTACAAGATTTTTAAGCTAATTACACCTATTCTAAGCCCCCTAATAAAATAATAAAGCCCCCCAAAATAAAAAAATTCCCTACCCTATTCTAAATTAAAACAAGTTCAAAGCTCTTTTACCTTACCAGCCCTTAAAAGGGCCTTTTGTGGGGGCATGCCCCAAAGAAAACTGCTCTTTTTCCTGCAAAAAAAAACACAATACCACCCCCCAACATTACAACCCACCACCCACATACCCCTAATCTAACCCAAACCCCCCTTAAATAAACCTAACACTACCCCCCCTGAAGATCTCCCTACCTTGTATTCACCCCGCCGGGCAGAACTCCTCATCCGATCCGATGTGTTCCAGCAAGCGGCAGTGAAGTCTTCTTCCATCCGGGCGATGTCTTGAAGCAAGCGGCAGAGAGTCTTCTTCCATCGGCAATGTCTTCAAGCAAATCGGCATCTTCAATCTTCTTTCTTCGCTCCTCCACCGCGGAGCATCCATCCGGCACGACGACTTCCCGACGAATGAGGTTCCTTTAAATGACGTCATCCAAGATGGCGTCCGTCGAATTCCGATTGGCTGATAGGATTCTATCAGCCAATCGGAATTAAGGTAGAAAAATCTGATTAGCTGATTGAATCAGCCAATCAGATTCAAGTTCAATCTGATTGGCTGATTGGTTCAGCCAATCGGATTGAACTTGAATCTGATTGGCTGATTCAATCAGCCAATCAGATTTTTCTACCTTACCTCGGATCGACCCCCAGGAGTGTCTTTGATATAAGATGGTAGACCTATTTCCGATTTTTTCAAGAATTGATCAATATATTCTGACAAATTACATGTCAGATTTCCAATGCCAGAAATAATCGGCTGTCTAGGTGGATTGATTGTACTTTTATGGATCTTTGGAAGGTGGTAATAGTATGTAAGACTTGGGGTATTGGGAATCAAAAATTATTTTTCTTTTTTTGTAAGAATGCCCTCAAGATACCCAGCATCAATAAGTTTGATGCGGTCAATTAGATATTTTTTGGTAGGATTAAAAGTAAGTCTCCTATAATATTCAGTATCCATAAGGGTACGATTAGCTTCTTTTATATAATCCTCCAAGTCCTGCAATACTATCCCACCTCCCTTGTCCGCTTGCCTAATCACCAAGGTATCTTTTTTAACTAACCTTGATAGAGCTTTAAGTTCATATTCATTTAGATTAGATTTATTTTTATTTTTATTGATATTTGTACCCAATAGTCCAAAATCTTCCAAAACTAAATTTTGGAAAAGAGAGATACTATAACTAGTATTGGGAGGATTGAAATTGGATTTTGACATTAGATTAGAATGTATATAATCATCAAATAAAGAGTCACATAGGCTTTCTGGTTCATAAAAAACAATGTCTGTGGACGGTCTTTCCGCCATATTATTAGTCATAATTGGAAATTGCTTATCATGATTCAATTTCTTCTCACAAAAATATCTCTGTAGAGAAAGTTTTCTAATAAATTTGTTCAAATCTACAAATAATTCAAACAGACTTTGGTCGTTTGATGGAGAAAAAGACAAACCCCTATTAAGTACGCAAATTTCCTCATTTGAGAGAGTATGACTAGAAAGGTTGAATATATCCTCTTTCATTCTCTTAAATCTCTCCTTTTTGGTACATTTTGCTCTCCCTCTGCTGCCTCGTTTGCGTATGTTCTTTTTTTGAGGGGGGTTGAAAACTCTTCCCTGGTTTGTTCCCTTTCTAAGGCCTAGATTTAGAGTTTGGCGTTAGCCGTGAAAACCATCGTTAGAGGCTCCTAACGCTGGTTTTAGGCTACCGCCGGTATTTGGAGTCACTCAAAATAGGGTCTAACGCTCACTTTTCAGCCGCGACTTTTCCATACCGCAGATCCCCTTACGTCAATTGCGTATCCTATCTTTTCAATGGGATCTTTCTAACTCCGGTATTTAGAGTCGTGTCTGAAGTGAGCGTTAGACATCTAACGACAAAACTCCAGCCGCAGGAAAAAAGTCAGTAGTTAAGAGCTTTCTGGGCTAACGCCGGTTTATAAAGCTCTTAACTACTGTGCTCTAAAGTACACTAACACCCATAAACTACCTATGTACCCATAAACCGAGGTCCCCCCACATCGCCGACACTCGAATACATTTTTTTAACCCCTAATCTGCCGACCGCCACCTACATTATCCTTATGTACCCCTAATCTGCTGCCCCTAACACCGCCGACCCCTATATTATATTTATTAACCCCTAATCTGCCCCCCACAACGTCGCCTCTACCTGCCTACACTTATTAACCCCTAATCTGCCGACCGCAAAGCGCCGCCACCTACGTTATCCTTATGTACCCCTAATCTGCTGCCCCTAACACCGCCGACCCCTATATTATATTTATTAACCCCTAATCTGCCCCCCACAACGTCGCCTCCACCTGCCTACACTTATTAACCCCTAATCTGCCGACAGCAAAGCGCCGCCACCTACGTTATCCTTATGTACCCCTAATCTGCTAATTGTTGTAATATTTTTCTTATGTTTGTAGATATTTTTTTATTTTTTGTAACTTAGTTCTTTTTTATTTTTTGTACTTTAGCAAGTTTATTTATTTGTATTTATTTGTAGGAATTGTATTTAATTAATTTATTGATAGTGTAGTGTTAGGTTAATTGTAGGTAGTTTATTTAATTAATTTATTGATAGTGTAGTGTTAGGTTAATTGTAGGTAATTGTAGGTATTTTATTTAATTAATTTATTGATAGTATAGTGTTAGTTTTAATTGTAACTTAGGTTAGGATTTCTTTTACAGGTAAATTTGTAATTATTTTAACTATTTTAGCTATTAAATAGTTCTTAACTATTTAATAGCTATTGTACCTGGTTAAAATAAATACAAAGTTACCTGTAAAATAAATATTAATCCTAAAATAGCTACAATATAATTATAATTTATATTGTAGCTATATTAGGATTTATTTTACAGGTAAGTATTTAGCTTTAAATAGGAATAATTTATTTAATAAGAGTTAATTAATTTCGTTAGATTTAAATTATATTTAACTTAGGGGGTTGTTAGTGTTAGGGTTAGACTTAGCTTTAGGGGTTAATCCATTTATTAGAATAGCGGTGAGCTCCGGTCGGCAGATTAGGGGTTAATAATTGAAGTTAGGTGTCGGCGATGTTAGGGAGGGCAGATTAGGGGTTAATACTATTTATTATAGGGTTAGTGAGGCGGATTAGGGGTTAATAACTTTATTATAGTAGCGCTCAGGTCCGCTCGGCAGATTAGGGGTTAATAAGTGTAGGCAGGTGGAGGCGACGTTGTGGGGGGCAGATTAGGGGTTAATAAATATAATATAGGGGTCGGCGATGTTAGGGAACCAGATTAGGGGTACATAGGGATAATGTAAGTAGCGGCGGTTTACGGAGCGGCAGATTAGGGGTTAAAAATAATATGCAGGGGTCAGCGATAGCGGGGGCGGCAGATTAGGGGTTAATAAGTGTAAGGTTAGGGGTGTTTAGACTCGGGGTACATGTTAGAGTGTTAAGTGCAGACGTAGGAAGGGTTACCGCATAGCAAACAATGGGGCTGCGTTAGGAGCTGAACGCGGCTTTTTTGCAGGTGTTAGATTTTTTTTCAGCTCAAACAGCCCCATTGTTTCCTATGGGAGAATCGTGCACAAGCACGTTTTTGAGGCTGGCCGCGTCCGTAAGCAACTCTGGTATCGAGAGTTGAAGCTGCGTTAAAAATGCTCTACGCTCCTTTTTTGGAGCCTAACGCAGCCTTTATGTGGACTCTCGATACCAGAGTTATTTTTATGGTGCGGCCAGAAAAAAGCCGGCGTTAGTTTTTTGGGTCGTTACCGACAAAACTCCAAATCTAGGCCTAATTGTTTTAGACAAATTGGTGTTTGTCTTGGATAAGGTCTGTAATGGTTCTGATTCTGATTTAAATGAAAAACCTGAGGTCTCTCATCTGAAAAAATAGGTCTTTCTCTTCTTTTATCCTGTTCGGAATTAAAGTGATGTCTATTTGTATAATATTCTCTCTGTTTCTATCTATCATGCCAATTCTCCTCATATTGTTTATGATTCTGGGAATAATTTCTATGTGTAAAGTTGTCTCTATTTGGTTGTCCAAAAATGTTTTTGTTATTATATATATTAGATGGATTTGAAGGACCTGGTGAATGGTTATCATAGCCAGTATTCCATTGTTTCTTAGGATATGTATGGTGTGTATCTTTAAAGGCTACATTTCTTTTTTTTGTCTTTGGGTTTCTTATAGTTTACTTTCACCCATTTTTCTTTAGAGTTATTTGTAGTAGTTGCAATTTGGGCTTCATTTAGAGTAATTCCACCATCCCCTATATTATCCAAATTTAAATTGCTTTTATATACACACCCTTCTAAATAGTCCTTCTCATCTCTAGCTAGTTTCTTCACCTTAATCTTAATTAATTTCTTTTGATAATTATCGGATTTATCTAAAATTTCCTTTTTTTTTTTTTTCAGGTTTTGCAACTTTTATTATTTAAACAATAAATACACTTTAATAATATGATTAAATCATGGTATTCAAATATTGTAATATTTTAACATATCACCTTTATAAAATGTTCATCTTCATTTGATGCAGAGGTTACTAAAACCTTAGACTAAAAATAACCACTACGATTGTTGCACAGATCTGCATATTTCACAAAATTAATTCCCTCAGTAGTATAGGTATCAGATGCCAAGAAATGGACAATAAGGCAGCAAAGCAAACTGTGTTTAAAAGGATGTGAAAGGAATTTGAAATGCACAGCAGTCCATCTCAAATTCACATTTCATTGGACTTGGGTTTGCAGAAATGTATCTGACAATACAGGGTGCAGAGTAGACACATGTACAGGCTTAGAAATGCATAGTTTGGAAACTTTTTATTAAAAACAAGTGTTAATTGTTAACTTTACATTTTGATTTGGAATTTTTACATTTGCATATACAGTATGTGCTGATACATGTATACTTAGGTTATACCATTTCACCAATGGTTATATATCAAGCATAAGAGACTATTTATGTAGTAGTGGCTTTGAATATAGCTCCTTTAAGAACGTTGAATGTAATTACTAGCTTTTATGTAGTTGGAAAATACTGAGAACTTTTGAACCAGAGAATAGTCAGCTGGGAGGTTATCAGGATCCCAGCACGTTGGATTTAACACCTTGAGACTAGGTGCAGACCCTTTTTTTGAATGGTTTCTTTATTCATATTCACAAAACCATTTGGATTGTAGGTGGTAATACAATATTGTGGCACCTTCTTTGTTTTTATATTGATCTTCTAGATTTCAAGATCCATCAAGGATCACTTGGAGTCTTTTGTTTCTGACACTTTTTTGTTTTCCCAAAAACAGCTTTATTGAAACATAAGGCTTAAGTTACAATTTGCACATTACAAATATAAAGAAATCATACAGAATGTAAGCATGTTGCAAATATCATTTTCAGCTGTCAACATTTTAAACTAAACAGTAAACCATATCCACTAATGTGAATCGATAAACGATAAATAATAAATAATAAATAAATAAATACTGTCAGAGTATAAATGACTACTTCTGATACCTCATCTCTTTGTTTTTTAAGTTAAGATGTATATTAGCCTGACTTGCCAACCCATAAAGCACTCTCAAGTGTGGAAAATGCTCAATCGTCCCTTCTGTGCCTTTGTAAACCTTATACACGTGAACTTATATATGTCTCCCATGATGCTTTCATTTGTATATAAGTATCTACGCTTTTGCTGCCTATGTAAGCATATTCCTCAAGATCTAATATCTGACTAAATTTATATTGCCATTGTGTTAGATTGAGAATATCTCTACTCTTCCAGTTCTTTGCTATCCACGTTTTAATACTATTGCTGCCTATAAATATTAGATTCCTTTTATATGTTGGAAGTTTATTAGGGACAATATTGAAGATCCATGTAGATGAATCCTGAAGAATAATTATCTCCAGCATAGCCAACATTTCTTGTGCTATCTTCTCCCATATTTTTACCAGTGGAGGACAAGTCCACCATATGTGCGACATAGTTCCCCTAGATTCTCCACACCTCCAACATTTCTCGCTGCAGAGTGGGAATAGCTTATGAATTCTGGAGGGAGTGAGATACCATTCGATTAATTTACTAGAAGTAGATACCTTCGTTAAAGATGAGTACATGCGCAGTTTATCTTTATGTGTCAGTTCTATATTAAAGGGACAGTAAACCTTAAAAATAATGTTATATAATTCTGCACATAGTGCAGAATTATATAACATTATTTAGGTGCTATAGCCATAAAAGCATTTTTTACCGTTTAATTTGCTAAAATACGGCGCTTTAACAGACCCGCTCTCTGCTCTCTGCTGAGCGGGTCTGTAATATTTAGTCAGCGCATCGGGCCAGCTGTATAGTCACAGCCCGGCCCGACCGCGCCATAAGACTAAGTGCAGCTCGCTCCTGTGACAGAATTATATAACATTATTTTTAAGGTTTACTGTCCCTTTAAGTTCTCGCTCTCAGCTATCTAGATAATGTGGTATGTCTGATGTTGCCTGTAAAATAGAGTATGTGAGTGTAAGAGTCCTTCTGATAGTAGAGGTAGATCTGCACAGCGCCTCAAAGGGAGTTAGTGACCTTAAGAAATTATTTTTCTCTTTATGTTTGTATATGTAGGAATGGCATTGTCGTAGTGTGTACCAGTTGTTAAATGCAGAAAATCCTCCCTCAATTAGTTCCTTGGAAGTGTAGAGTTTTTGTTCGTTTCCCTTATATAGCATCATTAGAACTCTGTGTTTTGTTATGCGGATCTCTCAATAAACCAGCTCCTGATGAGAAATCTACATTATCAGACAAAGGGGTCAAAGGGGAAAACCTGGATGAGACATATGGATATTCTACAATAATCTTATCCCAGGTTTAAAGGGTCTCCAGAATAACTGCATTTTGGGTGATCCTCTTTGGCAGAATAGTGCGCCTCTGCCAACACAAAGCCCCTAAATGTCTCTGTGCCTCTAGATCGTGTTCCAGTTTTACCCAAGCTTTTTGTCCGTAATTAGTAAACCAGTCCACCACCCTCTGCATAAAGATCGCTTGTCTATATTTTCTTAGATTAGGGACCCCCAAACCTCCAGTTTTGATATGTAGACACATACGTTTTTTATTAATTCTTGCTTTACGTTTGTCCCATATAAAATAAAAAATGCTGTTCTGTAATTTAAGCAGGAAATTCTGAGGTAGAGGGATAGGCAGGGTCTGGAGCACGTATAATATGCGCAGGAGAATGTGTTAATTTTTATAGCATTTATTCTTCCTAGCCATGTAATGTGCTGGGAACGCCATGAAGACATATCTATTATTAGGGATTTCTGTAAGGTCTTATAATTTAACTAGAACATTTCTTGAGTAGAGGGCGCTAGCATTATCCCGAGATATTTTAAACTATGTTGTTGCATTCGGAACGGGCAAACGCCCTGTAAGTGTGACATAGATTGTCCATTGCATTGCAAAACGAGCATTTCCGACTTAGTCTTGTTAATCAAGAAGTTATATGCTATGTGGAATTGGTCTAGTTCTTTTAATAATAGAGGAACAGATTCCAGCGGACGTGTAAGGAAAAACAGAATATCATCCGCATACAATAGTGTCTTGTGTTCTATGTCGGCTACATTGATACCCGTGATGTCTCTATTTGATCTTATCTTTGTGGCCAACGTTTCTACCACGCAGGCAAAAAGAAGGGGTGACAAAGGGCACCCCTTACTAGTCCCATTGGTGATGGGGAACATATCCGAGAGGATGCCGTTCACTATAACCTTGGCTGTTGGGTGCGTATATAGCGCCATAATTCTGGATATAAAGGCATCGCACATCCCAAATTTCTGAAGTGTCTTACGTAAAAATAACCAACTGACGCGGTCGAAAGCTTTCTCTGCGTTAGTGGAGACCACCACTGTTGGTAGCTTGTTTGTTTGTATATAGTTAATAAGGTAGATAGCCCAAACTGTGTTATCCTTTGCTTCTCGGGCATGAATAAAGCCTACTTGATCATTGCAAATTAGGGTCGGTAACACTGAACCAAGTCTGTTTGCTAACACTTTGGCATATATTTTTAGATCTGTATTCAACAATGAAATAGGACGAAAGTTTTCGGGCCTATCAGGGCGTTTGCCTTGCTTCGGGAGAACTGTTATATGAGCCTCTAGACCTATCTTTTTAAATGGGGAGTCTTCTGAAATATCATTATAAAGGGTTAGCATGTGGGGGATTAATATTTCTTTGTATTTTTTAAAGTAATAGTTGGTGAAGCCATCTGGCCCGGAGCTTTATTTGTATGGAGCTGGTTAATTACTTCGTTAATCTCATTAAATGTTATAGGCGCCTCAAGGGTGATGTTTTGATCAAGTGTTAGTTGAGGTAAAGAAATGCCTTTCAAATACTCTTAAATATATCTACTGTGGTCATCGGCGTTGGGTAGTTCGCCGTTTAGGTTATAAAGTTGCTCATAGTACATCCTAAATGCTTCTGCTATCTGATCTGAGGTATATATTTCTTTATTATGTTTATCATGAAGTGCCAATAAATAGCTCCTATTAAGCTTCTTTTTCAGTTTCCTTGCTAAAATTGGGCCACATTTATTATCCCCTTCAAAATATTTTTGTCTTAATTTAAATGCAGTTAATTTACATTCCTTCCCCAGGAATGAATTAATCTTAATTCTACAGTCTGTTATTTTCCGGTTAATTTCTGGGTCTGAAGGAAGTGTCTCTTACTGGCTTTCCAAAGTCGCCAACAGGAACAATGTATCATTAAGGATTTTATTGGATTGTTTGGTTTGGTACGACTGTATATTAATAATTTCACCCCTTATTACCGCCTTGTGGGCTTCCCATACAGTTCTAATATCTATTGTGGGCTGAGTGTTTCTATTTATATTAAAGTACTCTACCATAATCTTTTCTATTCGTTGAGCGTCAACTGGATCTTCCAGGGCACCCTCCCTCAACCTCCATACATGTTGTCTATTGGGAATGTGCGGCCAATCAAATTTGCAGCATACTATAGAGTGATCAGACCATGAGTTGGGAAGGATTTTTAATCGTGTGACCTTAGAGAGGCTAGTAACGTCTATCATAAAATAGTCTATGCGTGAATGCCTATGGTGTCGATTTGAATAAAATGTATATTCCATCCTGTCTGGATACGTCACTCTCCATACATCATGAAGGGTGAGGTCTTTCATGCAAGATTTGACAGAGTTAATCACTTGATGTGGTACTGAGAATGTGTGGTTAGAATTATCTAACATAGGATTCATCGTAAGGTTAAAGTCCCCCTCCATAATAACTGCACCCCTAGATACCTCTAGTACTAAATTAGATACTCTCCTAAAAATGGTATCCTGCTTCAAATTAGGGGCGTAAACGTCCACCAGAGTGACCATAGAGTTATAAAGTTTCCCTATCAGGACCAGATATCGTCCCTGCTTGTCGGCATATTTCTTAATTAGGCTAAACGGTACAATTCGTTTGATAAGGATGCCCACTCCATTTGTTTTGCCGTCATTTGAAGCATAGAATCAATTCCCGAATTTATAGGCAAAGGTTTTAGGTTCCCGCCCACAAAATGTGTTTCCTGCACAAATATCACCTCCTCCCTTTTTTGTTTAAAGTCTCGCAGGGCTAAGTTTCTTTTATATTGACTATTTAGTCCCTTGGCATTAGCTGTGAGGAATGTTAAGTTTCCTGTCCTACGTGCCATCCTTATTATAACCCCTTCCTCTACTAGCAATAAGTAATGCCCTTGTGGTGGTGCATTGGAATATCTCGCTTAGAATTAGAGTAAAGCATACATATGGGAACATGGTTGTGTGGTGTTGGCAATATTCTGAGAAGTACTCTGAGTGACTCTTACGGTCTTCACCTTTACATTCACACTCTGACAGTAACGTACAACAATTTCTAACATATGAAACATAAAAAAACATAACAATAGGTAATGCCCCCTGAAGAAAATAATCCCCTGGGGTATCCATATAATTGAGGATCGTGCCTAATACCACACCCTTATAAAATGAATAGTGTATGTAACCGCTGCATTAACGGATGTAACATTATGAAACATTACGAAACACCTGAAAACATGTTAATCAAGTATATGCCACTTGAACAATGCACAACTCTTACTTAGCACAAAAACATAATTTGCATAACTTTAAAGTCTTTCTCTTCTTTTTTTTTTTTTTTTTTGCTCAATAAAGCCCTCCCCTCTGCTACAACTTGGTTGAAAGTAGCTAAACAAAACCAACAACATAGGTTAGGTATGATAAAGTCCCAGACAATCAGTGTTATAGCATATGTGATAATATCACTTAGCTCTAAAAAACGGCTAATCTATCATGAGAGATCTCACCTACATTGGCAGTCTTTAGTTGGTAGATCAGGTTTCCGCTTCCTTACTTATAGTGTCCATCTTAGACAAGTCTTTGGTCTTTTTCCGTTTTGGTGACACTTTTGTCCATTTCTGAGCTGTATCCTTTAGTAGTTGATGTTGTGTAGTGGATCTGGGTTCCTCTATGCTCACATCTGATGGATGTGGTTGCCGAATGGAGAGCTTGTTTTTATAGATATTTGTGCGACCCTCGTGTAACACATTCAAACTAAAAGGGAAGCCCCATCTATATTTGATGTGGTGTTCTTGGAGGACCTTGGTGATATACCGGATTTCTCTTCTTCTTTGTATTGTGGCAGGGCTGAGGTCTAAATAAATTTGAAGACTGTGATCCACATACTGAATATTAGGGGTTGTTCTTGCTGCTTGCCAGATCTTATCCCTATCTGTGTAGCATAGAAATCGCAAGATCAAATCCCTCGGAGGTGCGTTTGGTGGAGGAGGAGGTCGCAATGCCCTGTGTGCTCTATCAAGCTCCATGTCAGGCGCTGATTGATCTTTGGAAATGAGTTTGAAGAGGCCTTGAAGATAGTTAGGAATATCTGCATGTGAGACAGATTCAGGGATACCCCTGTTTCTTAAGTTTTTGCGATGCCCCCTGTTGTCTAAATCTTCAATTTTTTCCTGTAGAGCTTCTATCTGGGTATGCTGTACATTTGCCTGGGTCGTGACCCCATCAAATAGAGCATTCATGGTTTCTTGTGTTTCCTCTACACATTCAATTCTTTGCCCTATTTCATTAATATCCCTCTTCATGCTAGCCAGATCTGTCGTTATGAGATCCTTAAGTGCATCGAAGTCAGCTTTAGTTGGAAGATTAGCTATATCGGCTTTGAGTTGTGCTGCATATTCCCCTTATATAGCCATATTAGATGCTGCTGGGCTTTCTGAAATAGTTGACCCTTGATTCAATGCTTCTGCATCATTCTGGCCACTAGAAGAGCTCTGGAAAAAGTTGCTAACCGATGAGGTCAAATTAGTTTGATTTTTAGCTGTTCTATCACCTTTAAGTTTAGATTTTGTAGCCATGTTGGTTATTAAGGGATCTCTATAATGTGTATGAGAAAGACACTGGAATCCCACTGTGAGCTGTTAAGTCGAGAAAGTGTCTCTAAGTGCTTCAAATTGTTGCTGTGTTTGCAATAACAGGATACCAGGCTATTTATGGGTCTGACATAGCTTTGTGCAAACACAGAGTTTATATAACGTGACAAATGCTGTATGATTTATGAGCAGAGAGCCTAAGGCATATGTTAATATTTTAGTAGTGCTCTAAATATTGCCAGCAAGAGTTGTGCCTTGACTCCTGAGCGTGCATCAGCTTACTAACCTCCTGCTTGCCCTGATGTGTGGGCCGCAATGGCATCACTACTTTCCATAATATGAAGCAGTAGCTGCACGCTTGGATTATCTCCCCATAGGCCAACACGGTTCCGAAATAGCTCAGCTACAGAGGATGTTGGTTGCTGTGCAGTTCCGTGTGCTCTTTTCTTTGTTTGCTTTATTTATTTATTTTTGCAGGGGTTAAATCACCTGACCTGGAGGATAGCCATTGCGGTTTGCAGTCCAAGTGCGTCTCTTTTTTGTTAATTCCTACCACTGGGGCAGTCACTGTGCAGTCTCACATTTACTCTGTGCTGTGAGTAAACCAAATAGCTTATTATCCCTCTGGTAAGGGCCAAGGTTGTGATATTGGTGCTCGGAGCTTCACTAACGAGCGGCCATTCACCAGAACATCCAGGCTCTGCCTCTCTAAAATGTCCTTATTTTTATGGCCATAATCTGAATGTTGCTCGAATTTTATTAAAGCTGATTGTAAATCATCAATTTCAGATTCAATATTTTTTAAGAGGGTTTCTTTATATTCTATCAAAAGATCAATCACCTTAAATGAACAATCTGATAGTAAATTCTGCCATTTGAATGTTAAGTCAAGATCATTAGTAAAAGAACACAATTTAGAGATCCTAAGGCCTCTTGGTATATGTCCTCAGGTTTTATATTTTTGTAAAGTATCAATGTCCCACCAATATCTATGCTCTTGTTTAAGAGCATCCTCAAGTTTATGGAACAATTTTGTCATAGATAAATCCTTATTGTCAACTGTAGTAGACAGCTCCATCAAGTTGTCACTATTGCTCATAGTCAAACGACTCTGATTCCTTTGCTCCTTACTTTGCATATTAAATGAGTGATTACAAAAGGTGGTGGAATATATGTGTGAATCCTATAAGAATAAAACTATCTACTAGTGTACAAATGTCGCTCTCTAACCAGTGCCTAGTGTAATATAGATAAAGATATATAATAATAATGTTAGAGGGGCCACCAGATACAATTTATATAGAATGTATCAATACTAAGAGGCCTATCTATCAAGCTCCAGAAACACAAGTTATGGAGCAGCGGTCTAAAGACCTCTGCTCCATAACCCTGTCCGCATGTCGGGTTGATTGACACCCCCTTGCTGGCGGCTGATTGGCCGCATGTCAGGGTCGGCTCCAAGGGGGGGCATTGGGGGCAATGCCCACCCAAATGAAATGCTGTGCCCCCTCAAAACACAGGGCTGCTGCAGTGCAAAGAGTTTTTTTTATTAGACTCTAACTGCAGACTGCTGGCTGCCTGTGCCGATTTGCAATCTGTTCTGTAGTGCGATTGTGGGAGCCTCTGAGGAACTGAAAGAGCACCCTGGACAGACTGGGGGGAGTTGTAATAAACCGCACATTCAGTAGCTATTTCCCTGAATTATAGCAGCACTTCCTGTTAAAAGCTGTCCCCAACCTTCTCTCCCCCTTCTGCCCAAGCGCGGTTCTTTTGCTTTGAGGCAGCTAACAGTGATCAGCCACATGAAAGCAATGAGAGGGAAGGGGGCAGAGGTCAGCAATAAATAAATATGTTGTTGTGTGTGTGCTGCAGTTCACAGCAGGGCACAGCCTTTTAACCCCTCCTAGAGCAGAAGGGCTGCTTAGTGTTTGTGAATTCTCTATTCAGGGCACTGTATAAATGTGTTGCATAACAGGGAATAATATTTCTATTCTTTTTCTCCACTGCCCCTCTTTTTTTCTTCTTTCCTCCTCATCTCTCTTTCACTATCTCACTCTCTCCACTCTTATCTCACCTCCTGTCTCTCTCTATGCCATTGCCCCTTCACTGTTTATCATCTCTCTTTCACTCTCTCACTATCTCCACTCTTATCTCACCCAGGGATAGGCATGGACCAAGGCTGTGGCGGACATTTTCCAAAGTACAGACATTAGTGAAGGACACCAAGGTACATTTCAAATTAAAAACATCAAAAAACACTCTCTTTACAGATAGGGTAGTGGATACATGGTGGACTTGCCATCTAGCAGTAGTGACAGTGAAGTAGTTTAAACATGCATGGGATAGGCATAAGATTATGCTAGATATAAGATAAGGCCAGGAACTAATGAAAGTATTCTGAAAATTGGGTAGACTAGATAGGCTGAATGGTTCCTATCTGCCGACATATTCTATATTTCTATAACGAAATGAGGAAAAAAGGAAAGCTGAGTCCAAAGGTCGGTAATAAAGTTTATTGCAGAACAGGCTTCTGAAGGCTAGGTGAGCTCCATCTTCTATTTCTATAAGTCAGGAGAGCAACACTTTGCTGTCAAATGGGCTGCACGTTGGACAAGTACAAATTAGTCATCTATACAAACAAGTTTAAAACAACATTTATATAAAGACTGCTTGTGGTATTAACTTTTATTTATTTTGGTTATATTGAGAATCTGCAACTCCTGACCAAACCCACCAACCTTGATGTTAATTGCATGATCATCATGGTTGGTTACTTACTTGGTTATGTAAGGTTTGTCAGAGTAGGCAGCAGTCTTCTACAGACACCAGCACGACACTGCCGCACAGATCAAGGAATTGGGATGAGTCACGACTCATGGTTAGTTGACTGCAGGCAGCTTGCTTCTTCCCTCACTTTCCCGATACTAAGTGTGGCGCCGCTTGGGTCAAGGAGGTGTGAGGACCAGCATTCATCTGTTCTACTCCTCCCTCCCCTCCGCAAAACGGGTGGCGGACACAGCAAGGGCCAGTCACGGACACCAGTGTCCGTGTACGGACACCTTGCCTATCCCTGATCTCACCTCCTGTCTCTCTCTATGCCATTGCCCCTTCACTGTTTATCATCTCTCTCTCACTCACTCTCTCACTCTTATCTCACCTCCTGTCTCTCTCTATGCCATTGCCCCTTCACTGTTTATCATCTCTCTCCTTTTCTTTCCTCTTTCCCCTTTATTTCAATATTTTTGTTTTTTAATGTAGAAG
The DNA here is from genome assembly GCF_027579735.1 of Bombina bombina. Classification (NCBI taxonomy): domain Eukaryota; kingdom Metazoa; phylum Chordata; class Amphibia; order Anura; family Bombinatoridae; genus Bombina; species Bombina bombina. The sequence goes on along the minus strand of NC_069504.1, from coordinate 1,140,701,329 downwards.
AAAACTATCACCATTAAATCTTAAGAATAAAAATGTTACTTTAAGTGAACATTCACTGCCGTTTAAATAAACACAAGTGAGCCTACATCTGACAGCACTCTGGCACAATTATTTATAGGTTACAAACAGAAAAACATATTTTATTGCAGCTTTAGTGGATTTAAGTAAAAGGTGTCAATTTGTAAAATATGTATTACTGGATTAGAACATTTCATTAAAGGGACATGAATATATATGAATTTTACTGACAATTTACTGACAATGTTTTTTTCATTATTTGATTTGCCTATTTTCCTCCAATTTTTCCTGCCTCCCAACTGCCCTAGAAATGCTAGATTGCAACATTCTACGCAGTGATTTATGGATCACTGCAGGAGCTCATGTAGATCTGCCAATACATTCCAGTATTTTTAGGGCAGTGGGAAAAAAAACCAGGACAAATTTGAGGTATGTGTATCTATGTGTACTGTTCAAGTGTGTGTATCTGTGTACTGTATGTGTCTGTATCTGTGTGTACGTGTGTGTATATCTGTGTACTGTGTGTGTCTGTAACTGTGTGTACATGTGTGTATCTGTGTGTGTGTGTGTCTGTATCTGTGTGTACTTGTGTGTATCTGTGTGTGTGTGTGTGTCTGTATCTATGTGTACATCTGTGTACTGTATGTGTCTGTATCTGTGTGTATGTGTGTGTATATCTGTATATTGTGTGCGTCTGTATCTGTGTGTACATGTGTGTATATCTGTGTACTGTGTGTGTCTGTATCTGTGTGTACATGTGTGTATCTGTGTACTGTGTGTGTATCTGTATCTGTGTGTACATGTGTGTATCTGTGTACTGTGTGTGTGTGTCTGTATCTATGTGTACATCTGTGTACTGTATGTATCTGTATCTGTGTGTATGTGTGTGTATATCTGTATATTGTGTGTGTCTGTATCTGTGTGTACATGTGTGTATATCTGTGTACTGTGTGTGTCTGTATCTGTGTGTACATGTGTGTATCTGTGTACTGTGTGTGTGTCTGTATCTGTGTGTACATGTGTGTATCTGTGTAATGTGTGTGTGTGTCTGTAACTGTGTGTACATGTGTGTATATATGTATATTGTGTGTGTCTGTATCTGTGTGTACATGTGCGTATATCTGTGTACTGTGTGTGTCTGTATCTGTGTGTACATGTGTTTATCTGTGTAATGTGTGTGTGTCTGTATCTATGTGTACATGTGTGTATCTGTGCACTGTGCGTGTGTGTCTGTATCTGTGTGTATGTGTGTGTATATATGTGTACTGTGTGTGTCTGTATCTGTGTGTACATGTGTGTATATCTGTGTACTGTGTGTGTCTGTATCTGTGTGTATGTGTGTGTATCTGTGTACTGTGTGTGTGCCTGTATCTGTGTGTACATGTGTGTATCTGTGTACTGTATGTATGTGTGTGTACATGTGTGTGTACATGTGTGTATCTGTGTACTGTGTGTGTGTGTCTGTATCTGTGTGTACATGTGTGTATCTGTGTACTGTTTGTATGTATCTGTGTACTGTTTGTATGTGTGTCTGTATGTGTGTGTACATGTGTATCTGTGTACTGTTTGTATGTGTGTCTGTATGTGTGTGTACATGTGTGTATCTGTGTACTGTTTGTATGTGTGTGTGTACATGTGTGTATCTGTGTACTGTTTGTATGTGTGTCTGTATGTGTGTGTACATGTGTGTATCTGTGTACTGTTTGTATGTGTGTCTGTATGTGTGTGTACATGTGTGTATCTGTGTACTGTTTGTATGTGTGTGTTTTATATATACATATATATATATATATATATATACATAGAGAGAGAGTGTATGTATGTGTGTGTATATATATATATATATATATATATATATATATATATATATATATATATATATAGTTATATAATAACAACTAATTGCACTACTCAAATATATGGGACCCGCTCCTTTAAATTCCCTGATTATCCCAATATATGTCAGGAAAATTAGTGCACGGGGGAAAGAAAACATGAATTGTTTTACCTAAAGAGAAAAACTAGCTTCCCTATATCCAGCACCAGAGCATAAGGTCTAAATCATAACTGTATCAATATAGAAATTAACAACCTCCAATCTGGTTCCTTAATTACTCCTCAACATTTCAGCAGTTATATATTCATATTATACAAAAGATATAAAACCAATACATGATTATACTAAGTGTTTATTGCTACAGGGGATTACACAGGTTTAAATTGCATATGTAAAGATAAGTGTGGGCCCACTTCAAATATTGGTATACCAAAGCAAGTCAGCTGAAAAAATATATACATGAAAAAAGAAAGTTCCTTTTAAAAGGATAATTGTAACGTTCCACTCAGCTTATAATTGTAACTTTTGCTCCACACTTCTTTACTTTGTGTCAATCTTCAGTGGGAGATTATGGCAAGGTATTGAACACTCACGGATATTTATAATCCCACAGTCACAGCTTTGTATTCTTGTGTGTCTATGCAGCTTTCTGGATCAATTATTACTTATCCCAGATTCTCAGCTTTTATCACATGCAAACAAAAACGCCTCACCAGGTAGGCGATTCTTTCTCCTTACTGCTTATTTGTTTCAAGCAGTCGCAGCGTTATGAATTCTGCGCTTACCTTGATTGGAGATCCTCAATATGGTTGTTTAGACTTACTGTGCAACGTTGAAGAATAATATAATATATAAACCTGATTTAGTGTACGTGAATAAATATATATTTGTAAGCTCCGGATTAGTTGATGTTACTAGAAAATGTAACCTATTAGTGTAGAAATAATCTCAACAAAATTATAATGGAATAAAAGATTGGTATCTAAAGGAAATAACTACATTTGAGAAAAATTAATACTTAATAACCAATGAGATAAAATTTTACATAGCTTTATTATATGCTATTTTAAAATAAATGATTTATGAGAGGTCCAAAATAATACAATGCATAGATAAATCAATAGCGAGACTTATAAATTCTATATAGATGTATCACACTGCAGTGGATCTGAATAAAAAATATATATAATGATTAAAAGATGTGTATTAAAAAATTGATACACAGAACGAAAAATCAGTTAATAAAAAATAATACATAAAATTACAATAATGAGGTATAATATAGAATGAAAAAGTGCTAGCAAATAGGCCTTTTTGAATTAGTAACCAAAGTTCCAGAAAAAAAATATATATACAGTATATGCTGTTTTTGTTAAATATTTTAACACAGTCTTTGGTGCAGGCTGAGTTTTAAATGTTAGTAGCAGTACTTGATTTAAAAAGGTAGAGTAAAAGCCGGGTTTGTAATTCAAACTGGTTTACTCACAGTTATGACAAGCAGTCTGTTGTTTCTGGGTGTGTAAACAATCCTGTAACCTGATTGGTAGTATATGTTCAGCCTTTATATTGCCAGAGTTGTAAAAGTTGGAATATTCTTCTGTTAATAATCTCAGTGCTAATAGTATTAGCTAACAGCAGATTTTTGAAATCTTGGCAATAAACAATGTTTGATCGTGCTATTATTGTATAAAAACTTGAGTTGTAAAAGGCTTTTAATATTTAGCAGTCCAGACGATCTGGGTCAATGTGCGGTCTGCAAGCAAAATAGATTTCCACTTTTGATGTAATTTGAAGAAAAAAGCGGTTCCTTTGTAGTTCTATGTTGTCCAAACGATTTGGCAAGACACACTTGATCCTCCTATGCTGCAAAGATTGTACCTTCGTAAGGTTTTTTGCAGAGGTGTCAGTTTATAGAACAGTTCCTGTGTGTGAAGGAGAGCTACAATAGTTTAGCAGATACAATAACAGATTTTTTTCAGGATTACCGGCTCTTTTGAGGTTGTTGTTTTGTGCAGTCCAAACGATTTGGCAAAACATAGAATGTCCTCCTAAGCTGCAAGGGTTTTTACCTTCGTAAGGTTTTTTTGCAGGAGTGCCGGTTGTAAGAGAAGTTCTTGTATAGAAGACAGCTGCAATAGCTGGGTCGTTGAGTACCTGAAAAGGTATTTTTAGTTGGTAGAGTCGGGCAAATCTACGCGTTTCGGCCGTGGCCTTTATCAAGATGCCGAAAGATCCGTTGCTAGTATTTTTAAAGGTGTGAGTAGAATCTTATTGGTTGAAACTTAATTCAGGCTCTAGTCAATCATAACAGTCCATGATTAGTTATTTATCAGGTGAAAGGGTTTCACAATGCTATAGTTAGCTTCTGTCATATAACAGTATTACAATTTCTGACAATTTGTTTGAAACAAGATGAACGGAATGTAAAAAATAGATGAACAAAATGGAAAAAAGTTTATAAACATTTTTCTTGCATTAATCGGTCTAGATAAAAAATTATTTGTTAGCTTATGTCTGTGTTAGTTGTTAAATAAAAGTATAGTTTGTATCGATTGAGTAAAAAGATAGTTTGTATCAGTTAAACTATACTGAAATGTTCGTATATAGAGAGTAAAAGAACTTTAAAGAAGAAATATTATGTAACGAATGCAAACTAAATTGTATCACGAGTGGAATATGTAAAAAGAATCAATAAAGAGATGTTATATACCAAGTGCAATTTAAAAATCTAATTTCTCAAGTTATCATGAACACTATTTTTTTAAATAAAATCATAATTTTAACAGTGTTAGAAACTAGTTGAATATGTAAATCTGATTTAACCCCTATATGATTGTGCTTGTATTCCATTTACAACTCAGACTACATTGCGTCTAAATGCGATTTTTTTTTGTGTGAAAGATAGAGGTATGATTGCGTGAAGGGGGATATGATCTTTGTTTATTCTCTTATGAACTTGATAGCTCGAATTGTTCTTTAAAGTCATTGCCCACAAATTTATTAGGGAGTATAGTTTTCTTGTCGATTTTAATTTTGGTAGTGTATATATATATATATATATATATATATATATATATATATATATATATATATAAAAAAGACTTATTTCATATGTGAATTAAAATGGAGAGGGGAAAAGGAAAAAGATGGGGAATGTACCAATAGTACATATATTAGAAAGGGGACATTTATTCATGTAAAAAATTTTTTTTAAATATAAATTATTTGTGAGGCATTATCTCATGTTATTTTCAGATATATAATCTTGAGTTGATAAAAACAAGTTTTTACATAATTTTAATACATTTGGTTAGTATTATGCAATGTTCTCCTAGATGGATTTTTTTAGGATATTTTTATATTTTTATAATTTTTGGTTTTATGATTTTTGATCTTATTTCGGATTAAATAGATGGGGAAATTTTTAAAATAGAAAATTGAGGTCAAACTCACTATTAAGTCCCTGTGGGTACAGGGTTTTGAAAGAGTATATGTATTCTGCTTCTTTCCTTAATAGGAGATTTTCTATATTACCTCCTCTTGGATTTGAAAAAACTTTTTTAACACCCCAAAATTTCATATGATTTATGTTACCTTTATGATGTTCTGTGAAATGTTTATATAGCTTAGTATTTGTTGCTTTATGTTCAATCAGATTGAGATGTTCTCTTATCCTATCTCTTAGCATTCGGGATGTTTGTCCGAAATATTGATGGCCACATATACATTGAATACAATAGATTACATTTCTGTCAGAACAACGGATAATTTCTTTAATGTTAATATATTTGTCATTATTATTGGATTTAATCATTTGGGTTTTTGTGCTATGCTTGCAGGACTTACATGACAAACAAGGAAAAAAACCTTCTACCTTTTCTTTCCAAAGGTTAGTTATTGGAGGGACAGAGTTTTCAGAATTTTTTAACTCGCTTGGTTATATTTTTTAGATTCTTTGCCTTTTTAAAGATTATGTCTGGTCTATTTTTCACTCTGTTTCCTAAGATTTGATCTTGTTGGATGAGGTGCCAGTGTTTGTTTAGAATATTTCTAATCTCATAGTGTTGTGAGCTGTATTGTGTTATGAACGGAATGAAAAAGGGGTCTTTTGTTCTGACTTCAGGGCAAGTTTTGGGTTTAGGATTAAGTATGGTGTTACGGTCCATTTCAAGAACTTCTAGTCTTGTTTTTTCTAAAAATTGGGGGTTGTAACATTTTTATTGGAATCTTTTAGTTAATATTTCAGACTGTTGTGAAAATTGATTGATATCAGAACAGTTTTTTCTAATTCTTAAGTATTGGTCTTTAGGAATGTTTGCCTTCCATTTATTTAGATGACAACTGTTATTGTGGATATAGTTATTTGCATCGTTTTTTTTTTAAAGAAGGTCTTGGTTTTAATTTCTCTTTCGACAATCTCTATCTCAATGTCTAAAAAATGAATTAAATTGGTGCTGTGTTCATAAGTAAAACTGAGTCCTAAATGGTTTGAGTTCATATCTTCTATAAAGAGTTCTAATAGATCTAGATCTCCTCTCCAGATGATGAAGAGGTTGTCTATATAACAATAGTAGTGCACAAGGTTCGCCCCCCACTGGCCTCCATTAATAAAAATGTTTTCAAAATAACCCATGAAGAGGTTGGCATAGCTGGGGGCGAACCTTGTGCCCATCGCAGTACCTTTTTGTTGTAAATATATATCACCATTGAAAAGGAAAGAGTTATTATATAGAATACATTTAATACAGTCTAATATAAATTTGTTTTGTTCCAATTGTAGATTGGTGTCTTGGTCTAAATAATGTTGGGTTGCTGTGAGTCCTTTTTGATGGTCTATATTGGTGTATAAGGAATTGACGTCACACGTCACTAGCCTGTAGTTATCTTTCCATGATATAGTTTTTAGGATGTTAAGTAATTGGGTGGAATCTTTTAGGTATGAGGGAAGTTTTATGACATAATTTTGCAGAAAAAAATCAACGTATTGGGAAAGGTTTGAGGTTAGTGATCCTATGCCTGATATAATCGGGCGTCCGGGGGGTTTAGTTAGATGTTTATGAATTTTGGGAAGGATGTAGAATGTTGGTGTAATTGGATTTTTGATATTAAGAAAGTTAAATTCATTTTGTGTTAGTAATCCAGTATTGAGGGCTTCATCAAGAAGTCTTCCTAGTTTTTAGTATTTGAGTCTGAATAGGGTTATTAAGCAATTTTTTGTATGTTGTAGTGTCTTGAAGAAGTCTATAAGATTCTTCTAGATATTGGGCAGTATCCATGAGTACAATACCCCCTCCTGTCTGTGGGTTTTATTGTAATGTTTTTATTATTTTTTAAATTTTTCACAATGTTTAGTTCTTTCTGTGTCATATTCCAATTAATAAATTTAGATTGATAAATATTTTCTACATCTCTTTTTATAAGTTCTTCGAACATTTTGATATGTTCACTTTTTTCACTTGTAGGAAAAAAGGTGGATGGGGCTTTTAGATCAGTGTGTTTATATCTGGATTCATTGTCTTTTAAGATTTTTTGTTCTATGGGATTTTTTATAAAGTATCTTTTTAAAGTTAATTTACGAATGAATTGGTTTATGTTGATTAGGGTTTCAAATTTATTTAATTTACAGGATGGTGCAAATGACAGACCTTTGTTTAAAATGGTTTCCTGTACTGTATCAAGTGGATATTTACTTATGTTGAAAATTCCTGTGTGTTTTATTTCTGTCTTTTTGGTGTTTTGTCTAGAGTGTCCTCTGTTCCTCCTCCCTCTAATCCTCTTTTGCTTCTTAAATTTCTTTGGGATGTTGTATGGTATGTTGTGGTTTTTGAAGTACCTTCCCCTAGGGGGGCATTCTCTAAAAAAACGTTCTGATGTGTTTGGTGAGAGTTTGATGAATTTTGATTCTCTAATGGTTGAAATCTGTTTTTGGTTGGTACTCTTCAATTTTGATTAGTGTTTGGAATATCTCTATTCTGATAGTTAGATTGGGAGTGTGGTCTATGTGTAGTTTGACCATATTGTCTATGGTTATGGTTGTATGAATGATTTGGATAATGATAATTACCTTGATGATTTTGGTAATGATCCTGATTCCTCCATCTGTGATTGTAGTTTTCTCTAGAATTGGAGTGATAATCTCCAAAATTTCTATATGTGCTAGAGTTATGTTGATTATAGTGTCTTCTTTGGGGAAAATCATTTTTGTTATCATAGGACCAATTATTGTTTGAGTGAAAGTCTTGAGTATTTGTGTATGATGGTTTTCTACCAGGGTTTTCTACCTGTCTTCTATGATCAGGGTAGAATTGATCATTATAGTTTCTAGTTTTTCCTGAATGGCTGTAAGAGGTATTATATGTAATATATGTTTTTTTTAAAAAAGTTTTGTGTATTTTCCTCATTCTGTCTATATGCAATCTTTTTCTCAAAAGGATTCTTTTGTTTTGGAGTATTGTATGAAGGGTAGGTTGGGTTTTTGTTATATTGGTTGTTTTTGCCAAAAATGTGCGCAATGTCTTTTCTAATAGTAGGATGATGGTTGTCTGTATTATTACTGATATGATCTGTATTATTTGTGATTTCTATTTCTTGTTTGTCTTCTGCATAATCTTCTAGATCTCTGTTATATTTTGATAATTTGCTTTCTAGAATGTTTTCTTTAAATGTAGAGATATTCTTAAAAATGTCTTTCTGAATATTTTGAAATTCTGAATTATTTTCGAATGGTTTTAAGTTATTTTTGTGTAGATCAATCTCAGCTTTTGTTTCTTTTAGTGATATGTTTCTGGATTTGATAATAATTTTCATTAGACCTATAGAGGCTGTTTCTAGGACTTCGAACCAATCATTTGATAATTCATCATTAAGAGTAAATGTACAAATTTTCTTGAGCCTAAGTCCCCTTGGGACCATATTATTATCAATATATTTTTGTGTATATTTAATTTCTATAGTATTTTTAAGTTCTTTTATTAAGAGGTTCTCTAGATTGACACATAAATCATTAGGTTTGTGGGAGTGTTAGAGAAAATATGTCTGATGCAATTTTTTGCAATAAATCATCTCTTTGTGCAAAAATATCCATAATTGGTTATGGTTTTATAATTATATCTAAATAATAAAGAGGTGTATCTCAAAACTCTAAGGAGGTGTGGAAGAAATTAATATGAACAGATATAGAGTGAGTGCACCTAAGAAACGTAAAAATTATTGAGCTGCAACCCAAATAACAACAATAGTTCTTCCAAACAATTGTCAATAGTAAATTTGAATGAACAGGTATGGGGAGCTAATATGAATACTACGTGAATAATAAAATAAAAAATGTAAAAAATGTGAATATAATATGTGTAAGTGCATTAGTTTAAAAATATACTAAATTGTTAGGGAATCCTATAAATAGTGCAAAGAAATTTTATTCTGTGCAACGTTGAAGAATAATATAATATATAAACCTGATTTAGTGTACGTGAATAAATATATATTTGTAAGCTCCGGATTAGTTGATGTTACTAGAAAATGTAACCTATTAGTGTAGAAATTATCTCAACCAAATTATAATGGAATAAAAGATTGGTATCTAAAGGAAATAACTAAATTTGAGAAAAATTAATACTTAATAACCAATGAGATAAAATTTTACATAGCTTTATTATATGCTATTTTAAAATAAATGATTTATGAGAGGTCCAAAATAATACAATGCATAGATAAATCAATAGCGAGACTTATAAATTCTATATAGATGTATCACACTGCAGTGGATCTGAATAAAAAATATATATAATGATTAAAAGATGTGTATTAAAAAATTGATACACAGAACGAAAAAACAGTTAATAAAAAATAATACATAAAATTGCAATAATGCGGTATAATATAGAATGAAAAAGTGCTAGCAAATAGGCCTTTTTGAATTAGTAACTGTAAGGTGTATAATCCCACGGGGGGGTGTCAGCGCAGGCCAAAGCCTGGGGCCTAGTGTACCACCTGAGGCATATGTAGATTACCTGATAAGGGCCCCTTAGAATGACTCAGACCACGCAGCATTATGATCGAAAGCCAATTCTGTTTATTTCACAGTGCAAGCCTTTCTTATAGTAACATACAGGGTTAAGGGAATGACACGTTAGGACCACGTCATCTCGTACCATATTTCATGAACAAAAGAAGCTTACAAAAATACATGAGAAAAAGAGGAGTATGAAGGAGTGTTTCTTATGACAGTAGCAAAAATATATCTGTGCGCATATTTCAGCCTAAAGCAAGGTCGTTTGGCCATCTTACCTAGATAACAGACTTCCAGGCACCTTGCCAGGAACCTTCTACAAGGCCAGTAATACTAATACAATTTTACTAACATCAGCATATTTCTCACTACATAATAACTGCTATAATAAAGTCTAATTATTACAAAATGGATGCTAATCATCACAAGATGGCTGCGGGGAACAAGATGGCTGCAGTCAGGTTCATATTACCCCTAACATACCATCCTTTTATTCTAACAGAATAACATAAAAAATAGACAGGCATAGAAAATTAGCAAAGCCTTATATTATGGTAACAGAACTCTGTGAGAATACTAAAGAGAAAAATATTCCTGTGTCGTGATATACTTTTATAGGATAATTGTCACTGCATATAGGTACAGCCCCTCCAATACCTTCCATCTAACTTCCAGCCTTCCCAAAACTACCGGTCTACCGGCACAGAGACCCAACCAGCCCCCCATCTACCCCCAAACAATGCTGCATCGTCTATCTCTCCACCTGCATTGCTAGCACCCCCCCAATATGTCCAACAGTTCCTTTTCCACAGTAAAGCATGACATAGCAACAGCACAACTGTCTCTAGGTGGCCTCTGATCACTTTAAGAACAGTCTTTGTCCATTTGAGAGCGCTGCACCTTGACACTTTGCTATAATACAGTTCTCCAACAGTTCATTTGCAGTAGGGGTGCTTATCCACGGTTCTTCCGCAGGGAGATACTGGAAATCTGATGGTTTGTTCATGGGGTAGACAAGGCAACCAGTGGATACCCATGACAAGCAGACACTCGAGTCACAGAAGGTCTAGGAAGCAAACAGAAACAGTACAGGATGAGTACACACCGCAATACAATCACAATTATGTCCAAATAAAACGTCACTTTCATCCTATGTCATGTAAAATCAAACAAAACATTGTTGATATATAATACAAACTAAATGCATTGACATTTCTCAGAGAATAATTTACAACTTCTCTATACACTTTTAAATGATACTTCATGAATACTACGCAAGTGAAATCCTGTCAGACTTCATCAAGGGCCTGAATGTTTATGCTAAAACTTATGCTAAGGCCTGCCCTGTAGTAAGAATGGAAAAAAAGAAAACAGTCAATGAAAATTAATGAATTTCTTTACACTGTCACTTTGAACTTCTAAAAAAATAAAAGAACCTCGTGTTGCTTTATTCTGGATGGCTGCTATCTATAATGTTTAAAAACAAAGGGAATAACCCAATAGGGGGCGCTACTAAGAACGGTGTATAATATATATGTAGGCCCACGTGACCATATATGGATGTTTCAGACAAACAATCAACAAAGTACTAATATAACATAGATACAATGTAAGTGTGTGTATTCACAATATTATACCCAATCCTAGATCAGGATGATAGACAAATATACAAAGTCCAGGATAACCCAATCTGGTATAGGTATCTGTCTTCTATGGGACTGGAGGCAGCACTCGATCTTCACCCTCCAAAGGTTATAAATCTAAAATCAAACACAGGAAAGAGGCGCCGTATGTGTGAATCTGAAGAAGCCAACGACAAATATAAGACATGTGCAGGGTACTCACAATGTGAAAAGGCACTCCAATGTGCCTATAGGGGCAGGCTGGTATTCACAGCAAACCAGCTGGCTGAACCGGCTAACCAGGATACCCAAGGTAGAGGACTCTATGTCTTGATGGACTGTGTATACTGGATCCAGCAATGTGGGAACAGGAGCTAGGTGCAAACACAGGCACACCACTGTGTGAATCTGTAGGAGTACACAGGTAAATATGCAATCTGTGCAGGGTACTCACATTCTGTAGCGGCACTCAGTTGTGCCAGTAGAGGCAGGCTGGCTTTCTCAGCAACCCAGCTAGCTGTGTAGAGTATGAAGCAGGATACTAGGCAGCAATCAGGATTGGCAGGTAGCTCAGAAATGGACAATTGCAATGAGGATATATGATTAAAAGAAGGATTTTAATAAAAATTAAAAGCAATAAAATACATATATTCCTCATGCACAGTAAGTAAGTAGCATGCAACGCGTTTCTCGGTGTCAACCGTTTCCTCAGGCATGTGTTCTAACTCTACATAAACATCTTATAAAGGCCTGAGCTACCTGTATTGCCCCACCCTTCATGACAAAAGAAACCAATCACAAAGGCCCTTTGTTTAATTGCCCATTAGTTGATACACCTGCACACTTCTCATACCAAACCCTAATATGCTTGCAGGGCTTGTACATGTTTTGTATTAAATGGGGGAGGAAAACCTAACTAAATGTCTTTTTGAAAAAAGTGCCCCAGTTGAGGATCATAATAACATTACTGAATGTTTAAAGAATAACATATATGCTCCCGGTATGTGGCCTTAAATAAATAACATACTCTCTGCGATTGACCTCATTCTATAACCATAAAACCAAATATTCATACCTGTCTGCTGGTCTTTGGCGTAGTACCTAACAAATACACAAAATATCCAAATATCGAAATTTTTCTATATTAGATCTTCTGTATTTCACTGTGGATCACTAATCGCCTAATACACACAATTTTGTCAAAAACAAATGACCGCCACCCAGATCGTAAAAAGTAAACAATCCTCTGTGATTGTTTGGCGTCTGACGTCAACGCCAATGATAGGCTGATAGGTTCCAACTTTCTAACCAATCCTAAATGAGAACCGCTACACACCCCCACTGGAGCGTGTCCGCGAATCTTCAAACTCATAACAAATGGAAAAAAGGCTCTCTCATTGAAGTCCTCGGTGCCCACAGCCCTCTGTAAACATTACCAGCACCGGCTCTGGTATCGATCAGTGTCGCAAGCTAGATCCAGCTCCCGCATATAGGCCGATTTAGGGGAAACTTCTCCCAGCTCAGGTCCATCAGCGGCAAGACTCACCTCCTCACTACGTCACTCAGCTGAGTGACGTAGTGAGGAGGTGAGTCTTGCCGCTGATGGACCTGAGCTGGGAGAAGTTTCCCCTAAATCGGCCTATATGCGGGAGCTGGATCTAGCTTGCGACACTGATCGATACCAGAGCCGGTGCTGGTAATGTTTACAGAGGGCTGTGGGCACCGAGGACTTCAATGAGAGAGCCTTTTTTCCATTTGTTATGAGTTTGAAGATTCGCGGACACGCTCCAGTGGGGGTGTGTAGCGGTTCTCATTTAGGATTGGTTAGAAAGTTGGAACCTATCAGCCTATCATTGGCGTTGACGTCAGACGCCAAACAATCACAGAGGATTGTTTACTTTTTACGATCTGGGTGGCGGTCATTTGTTTTTGACAAAATTGTGTGTATTAGGCGATTAGTGATCCACAGTGAAATACAGAAGATCTAATATAGAAAAATTTCGATATTTGGATATTTTGTGTATTTGTTAGGTACTACGCCAAAGACCAGCAGACAGGTATGAATATTTGGTTTTATGGTTATAGAATGAGGTCAATCGCAGAGAGTATGTTATTTATTTAAGGCCACATACCGGGAGCATATATGTTATTCTTTAAACATTCAGTAATGTTATTATGATCCTCAACTGGGGCACTTTTTTCAAAAAGACATTTAGTTAGGTTTTCCTCCCCCATTTAATACAAAACATGTACAAGCCCTGCAAGCATATTAGGGTTTGGTATGAGAAGTGTGCAGGTGTATCAACTAATGGGCAATTAAACAAAGGGCCTTTGTGATTGGTTTCTTTTGTCATGAAGGGTGGGGCAATACAGGTAGCTCAGGCCTTTATAAGATGTTTATGTAGAGTTAGAACACATGCCTGAGGAAACGGTTGACACCGAGAAACGCGTTGCATGCTACTTACTTACTGTGCATGAGGAATATATGTATTTTATTGCTTTTAATTTTTATTAAAATCCTTCTTTTAATCATATATCCTCATTGCAATTGTCCATTTCTGAGCTACCTGCCAATCCTGATTGCTGCCTAGTATCCTGCTTCATACTCTACACAGCTAGCTGGGTTGCTGAGAAAGCCAGCCTGCCTCTACTGGCACAACTGAGTGCCGCTACAGAATGTGAGTACCCTGCACAGATTGCATATTTACCTGTGTACTCCTACAGATTCACACAGTGGTGTGCCTGTGTTTGCACCTAGCTCCTGTTCCCACATTGCTGGATCCAGTATACACAGTCCATCAAGACATAGAGTCCTCTACCTTGGGTATCCTGGTTAGCCGGTTCAGCCAGCTGGTTTGCTGTGAATACCAGCCTGCCCCTATAGGCACATTGGAGTGCCTTTTCACATTGTGAGTACCCTGCACATGTCTTATATTTATCTATAATGTTTATAATTCTCCAACCTAAATTCTCTCACACTCCTGTATGAGGAAAGCATACAAACAGAACATCATTTAAAACTACAAACCCTTTTAAAGGTAAACACATCTTTATGATAAGAATTACTCTCTTTGACAAACATCAGGAATGACCAAATTCACTTTGCAGATACCATACTAATTAATAAAAGGGAAAAATACATTTGCTTTCATAACCCATAATTATGCTATTCCCTGAACAAACATTTCTCTGTATATTTACTATAAACTTCTAGCTTAGACGTGTCCTCCTTATGTTCTAAAGGGTGAAGGGTCTAAGATATTATGATATATTGCAGCATTTTCCTTAAACCTATTTTCTTATACTCAGTGGGCCATTCAATAGGGTACAATACTGTGAAGTTCACAGTTATCTTTATCTAAAAATTACTATGTTAAGCACATAAACTACAATGTGCACTAATACCAATGAAGCATATGATTTCTTATACCCAATATGATCAATAAAAATAAAACAAATACAAGAAAATACAAAACAAGCAATATAAGGAATGGAGTTAAAACAATACTCCCCTAATTTAATTGGTTGACCCTGTAACAGCATAACAGGTCCTCCATATCGAGCGGTAAGGCACAGTCCAGAGAAGGATAGTCTTTATGTCCTGAAGACACACATCAGAGGAAACAGTCATGGATTACCCAGAGTCCAGTTCTGGGGCTGGTACCAGCATGCAAAGCAAAGAATGGATCCAAAGATAGTTCAGCAACTTTTACTGCAGTATGGTGGTTAAAACAAGCTTGACAAAAGGTCTCTCATCTTCATCTTTTCTTTCTTTAAAGGTTTACTTGCTTTCAATCTTTAATCTTTTGAAGAGTGCACTTATGGAATTTTGCCAGTACAGATTTTACCTAAATATGGAAACTCAAAAATAATTCAGTTAGTGTGTTCCAATCTCTGAAAACAACTGCATACTCTCATCCTGCAAATACAAATATAGTGTTAAGAACCAAATAGAAAAATAAAACATTTTAGGCCTCTGAAATATGAGAGCAAGATACAACACAGAAAGACAATAAAAAAGATATTCATCAATACTCATCAATACTTCCCCCTTGTTTGCGTAAAACATCTCATGTGACACGCAAACACAAGATAACAAGAAACTGAACGACAAATCATGCACTCCACTCATGCAGAGACAATTCTCAATAGCAAGCAAAATGAAATACACTTCACAATTCAATATGCTGTCCATACAGCACGCTTCCACACGTAGTCACAAAAGAGAAAAACATAACAAACAAACAGTGAAAACCAATCGTTCTTGTCTTTCACAAAACAAAACATTAGCTGCTGACACAAATTTCAAACAACCACAATTAACTTAGAATGCAACACATATTCTGACATTCGCTGAAATGCAACACACTCAGAACACGACAAACAATTAAAAACATCCACTATGTACAAAACTTTAATATCACACAAAGAAAGCAATCACAGCAGATGCCCAAGAAACTTAAGTTGCAGATTGCACAAATAAAATTGCGCTTATTTGGGAAAGATCAGATAACCACGGTAGCCACTGTTAAAGGGACATTGTAGGATAAATGAAAATTTCATTATTCAGATAGGACTTTTAATTTTAACCAACCTTCCTAGATTAAACCAAACATAGGTAGGCTCATATGCTAATTTTTTAAACCTTTGAGGACTGCCTCTTATCACAGGCTGTATAAATCTCATTACACCATCAAGAGACAAAATACACGTAAGCCATATAAATAAAACCAAAACTGTGAACAGATAAATTAGCAAGTTATATAAATGCAGTAGAATCAGATAAAATGTGCATCATTTGTTTTAGGGGTGTTTATTTGTAGACACCTTATAGACCATGGCTTAGCTGTTAAGCAGCAGTCAAAGTCATTGCAATAATAGTGGTAGACTAGTTAATAACCAAATAACTATATATATTTTAAAGTGTCACTGAAATCACTTCATTAAATAATATTTCATTTATTCATTGAACGCAGTGGGGGTTATTTTAAATAACAAAGAGTTATATCTGTGATATACAGTTTGACAGCCACAGAAATAAAATTATCAAAAAACCAAAACATGCACAGTGTTATCAGTCTTTCTCAAGGATAGTGAGGCAAGCTCAAAGTTTCATTTTTACTTAAAGGAGAAAACACTGTTTACTGCTTAAAAATATAAAATTCACACTAAAACTTGATAAATGCTAATTAGTTTAACCACAACAAAATTATTGGATTTAACGTTGTATATAATTTGATATTCACCATTCTGCAGCTCTCCAGCCAAATATAATCAATTGCATATAACACAAAAATAAGCTTTCTACAAAAGAATACTAATACAATTTCCCCTTTAAATTATTCCCAATGATCCTTATAATAAAAAATGCATACTGACGTTCATTAAATAGCCTAAACAAGCATAAGCAGCATAAGAACGCACTCACAGTGGGATGCAGGCTAATTAAAGGGACATTTTACCCAAACGCAAAAATAATATTTAATTGAAACTGCTAACACAGTGAAATATACTAGTGTTAGGCTTACAGTAAACCTCATCGTCTTTTATGTAAATATTCCCTTAAATTCTCAGATGTTATACCAGTTTTCCTGTATCCCTTTAAATATTTTCACTCCTCTGTTTTTTCTCGTTTTTTTTTTTTTCTTTTCTGTCCGCTAGTCTCACGGATCCCTACACTAAAATTGTAGACAACTTATCACTTCAGTTTGCATTACAGAGAGAATTAAGTTATGCTGCAAAAAAAATATCTGCTATCTGAACAGCAAATTTAAAATAAATATATACAAAGAAAGGTCTCTAAAAATATATTTAGCAAACTACTAATACAGGGTTATTGCACTGGTTCTTTAAATAAGAAAATGACAATTTTCTATTGCTCCGTCTACGCACTGAGCTCTGATTTTCCAGACAAATATAAGATAATATGCTGCTTGTATAACAAGTCATGGACAATACATTAAAAGCAACACCTTGTTACAGTGAACTGTCCCTTTAAGGACTAACCATTCATCACGCAAATTACATATGTATATCCTAACCATAATTTAGGCTGCTTGTATGATTTACCACACCAATTTCACCTCTGTACTGTAGCATGACCTGCAGATTAATTTACTTGCAACAAAAACGGACGCCCTTTTAGAAAAACTTTCAATTAGAGCCTATAAATATATTTCATTGTGTGCACCCACGCCGTGCACAGACCTTACAAATACAACATACGTTAACCCATTAATCATACCAGAAACAGTTTCATATTTACCAGAGCGTGACAAAAAATCACACACCATCGCACTTTCAAAGCCGTTACTTCACTTGCAAAAACAATATCATATCTTTACATGCCGAACAACAATTATCACTTAAAACTAAAACTGCATATGAATACCACATACTTAAAACATGCTGGTGACTTTAAAATACAGGTATATAAAATAACATTACAAAATATCTTCTTAAAACGTCTGATTTCCCAACAGAGAAACATAAGGAAACATTCTTACGATACAGACACACAAGTTCATTCCATCTCGCATACCAGAGATTCACTCCCTTTTTTCCTTTCTCAGAAAAACATCTAATTTCTAGCGTACGACATACATATATATATATATATATATATATATATATATATATATATATATATATATATAAAAAACACTAGATTAACTTTTCACCATGTCCACAATGCATTTTTTTCTTCTTTCCGACTCCACGCAAAATGGCCATTTTTTGCCTGGAGTGGGATAATCATTTTCAAATAATACATTCTGTTTTTGGTTTAAAGCAAATCTGTTACACTCATACCACAGTGAGAACCTACAGACCATCACACATTATGCATCTCAATATACAAAATTTCATTTTTGTTATTGCAAGCAAACAAAAAAATCTTACAAACGAAGCTGCTGTAACAGGTTTCTTTTCTTTTTTTTTTTTTTTTCTTCTGATCTATGTGCGCGCTCAGTGGTGGCCCCCCCTTCTTTGCCTGCTACATTCTTTAACACAGAGATTTCTCTATTTATCAAACAGCAGTACTTACTGACAGTGTTTTAAAAAATATTTCTGTCTTTTGCAGAAACTATTAACTCTTCTTTTTCTTTTACCTTATACATGTAATTTTCTCTGTGCAATCTTATCTATGAGCAGTTCCCAATTCTCAACACAATAATAGCCACAATAATAACATGCACAGCCACTTAATATTTTCTACGCACAGCATCATTTTATATAGCAGCACCACACAAATAACCAAAGCAAAGCAAGCATCAGATATCAACATGAGCTTCAGGTGGTTAACAAAACTCTATTATGGGAATGAATATGGGAAACTTTAACACACGTGAGACTCACTCACTGCCAAGTTCGCCCGGAGTAGCTTATCTTAAAAGCTCCCCGTCAACTGGCATACATATATTACTTGCGCGCTTATCACCGACAGGACTCACAATACCTGTCGTGTCCCAGCACAGGACTGATTACCTGTCTGGAGGGGTATCACAACTGCCGGCAGGACTATAACCTCCGCAAACCTGTGCTTCAACCACAGGAACCCCTTTAACCTTATATCATATATTACACCTTTTTTTTTTTTTTTTTTTTTTTAAAAACACAAACAACTAAATTTAGGTTCAGATTCACAGAAGGAAAGCATGGTAAAAGCACTCATACTTACGCACTGCGAATCCCACAAACTGACACCAAGAATTGTAAGGTGTATAATCCCACGGGGGGTGTCAGCGCAGGCCAAAGCCTGGGGCCTAGTGTACCACCTGAGGCATATGTAGATTACCTGATAAGGGCCCCTTAGAATGACTCAGACCACGCAGCATTATGATCGAAAGCCAATTCTGTTTATTTCACAGTGCAAGCCTTTCTTATAGTAACATACAGGGTTAAGGGAATGACACGTTAGGACCACGTCATCTCGTACCATATTTCATGAACAAAAGAAGCTTACAAAAATACATGAGAAAAAGAGGAGTATGAAGGAGTGTTTCTTATGACAGTAGCAAAAATATATCTGTGCGCATATTTCAGCCTAAAGCAAGGTCGTTTGGCCATCTTACCTAGATAACAGACTTCCAGGCACCTTGCCAGGAACCTTCTACAAGGCCAGTAATACTAATACAATTTTACTAACATCAGCATATTTCTCACTACATAATAACTGCTATAATAAAGTCTAATTATTACAAAATGGATGCTAATCATCACAAGATGGCTGCGGGGAACAAGATGGCTGCAGTCAGGTTCATATTACCCCTAACAGTAACCAAAGTTCCAGAAAAGATATATATACAGTATATGCTTTTTTTGTTAAATATTTTAACACAGTCTTTGGTGCAGGCTGAGTTTTAAATGTTAGTAGCAGTACTTGATTTAAAAAGGTAGGGTAAAAGCCGGGTTTGTAATTCAAACTGGTTTACTCACAGTTATGACAAGCAGTCTGTTGTTTCTGGGTGTGTAAACAATCCTGTAACCTGATTGGTAGTATAGGTTCAGCCTTTATATTGCCAGAGTTGTAAAAGTTGGAATATTCTTCTGTTAATAATCTCAGTGCTAATAGTATTAGCTAACAGCAGATTTTTGAAATTCAATGTCCAAAGGGACAATATTTGAGATTCAATATTCTCGAAACACACAAAATTTGTCAGTAAACTTCTCAGATTTGTGCTAGAGCACAACTACTTCATATTTGATGGCAGATTCTACCAGCAGGTAAGGGGCACAGCAATGGGCACTTGCTGTGCCCCTACCTATGCTTGCCTATACTTAGGCAAATGGGAGAAATATGTGGTCTATGAGGGAAGCCAGGGATCTAATGTAAAGCTCTGGCTTCGCTTCATAGACGACATACTATTGTTCTGGTCAGGCACAGTAGAATCCTTAAATAAATTCATGACAGAATTGAATCAAAATGAATTTAATTTAAAATTTACATTTCTTTATAGTGAAACTAAAATCACATTGTTACGGTTGCCTCCAGGCTGGCTGGAAGTTGGACCGTAGAAAAGGATGCTCCTAGCGCTCACCAAAGGAGCAGCAGCACCGTGGACACTATAACTGCTGCGTAGCCACCATCAGTAATGTAGACTATATGAACCACCGCTGCTGGGCTGGTATCTCGCCGTCTGCTCTGCGCCCTGGACCTACGACCAGGCTCCAGTAGGCGAACCTCTTGCTTCTGTAGCAATCCCTGTAGCTAAGGGAGTATGAAAAACATAGCAATCCCTGTAGTGATTATAAGCTGTCCCCTACAAACATGAGTCAAAGCTGCAAGTTAGAGGGTCAAAAATAGGTCTGATGTGCTGGAGCACACAGCCTCCTTTTTATTGAGGTTACATGCAAACAGGACACTCTCAGGGGGAGGCATAAAATCCCCCATCACACATTTGATATTAGATAGAGAGACACTCCCTTTGACAGGCCACAACATTTACTTCAGCAGATAACATTACACACAATAAAACAATGCAGTCCACCTTATCAATACTAGTCTGATTAGACAATGGGAAAGTTGATCACTAAACCTAATTAGAGCTAATCCCAGCAGACTTGTATGTAGAATAGGTTTCTTGAAGCTGAACAAAATTTAACTCTTAATGGCACACAATGAAACTGAACCAAGTGGGAGAAAGCCAGGGACAAGTCATTTCACAGGTCTGGGGACATAGTCTTAAAGGGGGCATTGTTCACCAGAGTCACAATATGTCCCCAGACGTTTCCCAAAGGGCCACACACACCCAACAAAAGTCAATATACTCTCAGGGGCACAATCTTCCAGGGGCCATAGTCATGAGGAAGGAGGCTGGCAAATAGGCTTCTCCAAAATCCAGGGAAGCAGGGCAACCTTCCATTTAAAGGGCCAGTCACAAATAGCAGTTTGTAACATATCTCCCCTTTTGGAGGGAGACTAACAAGGCACCTGACCTTCTGTCGGTCAGTGCCTAAGTTAGTCTCGCAACCCACCCACAAATAAACACTAGCAGCAAAGCAGCCCCCCCACAACAAGTAGCACTGGCCTGTAGGTTCCAGGTTATAGGATGAAAGTGTAGCATCCTCTGCCTTCCTGGCGCAGCTGTGCAAATAGCTGATGGTATTTGGGGGGCAGAAGCCAGCGGCACTCTGCCCTGGTGCCAGCGCTTCTGCTGGGGTGAGGGGTTTGCAGGCCAGTCCTGTAACAAGGGGGTCTGTAGGGCAGAGGCCAGCAGCGCTCTGTTCTGATGCCAGCTCTTCTGCTGGGGGAATTGGGGCATAGTCCTGCCCGGTGGCAAAGGGAACGTGGGGGTCAGTGGGGGTTAACATCTCCACTGTTAACCCTGGGCCCAAGTTAGGAGTTAGCTGGGGAGGGGGAGATTGGCTTACCTCCTCCTCCTGATACTCCGGTGGCCGTTGGGAAGGGAGGTCGATGCTCTCCGCTTCCTGTGGAACATGCTGCGGCTGGGGAGAGAGACCGGTTGTCTCCTCTCCCTGGAAGGCACACTCCGGCTGGGGAGGGAGGTCGATGCTCTCCCCTCCCTGTAGCTGGGTCTGTCGCTGGGGATCTGGGCCACCTGCCCAGCATCCCTGTAGGGCCGGTAGAGAGACTGCGGTCCCATCTCCACCTGCCTGCTGGGGGTCCTCCCAGGACCAGTCTATGAGGCCTGCTGCCTCTGGTATCTCTGGCTGGGGAAGGGGACTGGTTGTCTCTTCCCTCTGCACAGTATACTGCCGCTGGGGAGGGAGGTCGCTGCTCTCCTCTCCCTGTAACTCTGGCTGCCGCTGGGAAGGGAGGTCGTTGCTCTCCGCTCCCTGTGACTCACTTTCTCGCTGGAGACCAGGTGTCCAGACCCTCAAACTCCACAGTTGGCGCTCAAAGGCTCGTGCCGCTTTGTTCTCCGTATCCAATTCCCGGATGATGCGACTGACTACCTCCTGTGCAGGGTCTGGACCATATCGGACTAGCCGCCTCTTTACCTCTGGAACGAAATCCGCGCCCTCATAGCGACGGATCAGGTTGAGGTGCTCTTCACAGGGTTCTGAATAGTGTCTTGTCAGCTCCATGCTGCTGTAGGTAGGGACGCTGCGCAGTGGCTAGCGTTGCCCTCAATAACTCTCCTACGATACCAGTGCTGTTGTGGTGCTGCTCCTTGCGCTAGGACGCCAATCCCACCGCTGCCGCCAAATGTTACGGTTGCCTCCAGGCTGGCTGGAAGTTGGACCGTAGAAAAGGATGCTCCTAGCGCTCACCAAAGGAGCAGCAGCACCGTGGACACTATAACTGCTGCGTAGCCACCATCAGTAATGCAGACTATATGAACCACCGCTGCTGGGCTGGTATCTCGCCGTCTGCTCTGCGCCCTGGACCTACGACCAGGCTCCAGTAGGCGAACCTCTTGCTTCTGTAGCAATCCCTGTAGCTAAGGGAGTATGAAAAACATAGCAATCCCTGTAGTGATTATAAGCTGTCCCCTACAAACATGAGTCAAAGCTGCAAGTTAGAGGGTCAAAAATAGGTCTGATGTGCTGGAGCACACAGCCTCCTTTTTATTGAGGTTACATGCAAACAGGACACTCTCAGGGGGAGGCATAAAATCCCCCATCACACATTTGATATTAGATAGAGAGACACTCCCTTTGACAGGCCACAACATTTACTTCAGCAGATAACATTACACACAATAAAACAATGCAGTCCACCTTATCAATACTAGTCTGATTAGACAATGGGAAAGTTGATCACTAAACCTAATTAGAGCTAATCCCAGCAGACTTGTATGTAGAATAGGTTTCTTGAAGCTGAACAAAATTTAACTCTTAATGGCACACAATGAAACTGAACCAAGTGGGAGAAAGCCAGGGACAAGTCATTTCACAGGTCTGGGGACATAGTCTTAAAGGGGGCATTGTTCACCAGAGTCACAATATGTCCCCAGACGTTTCCCAAAGGGCCACACACACCCAACAAAAGTCAATATACTCTCAGGGGCACAATCTTCCAGGGGCCATAGTCATGAGGAAGGAGGCTGGCAAATAGGCTTCTCCAAAATCCAGGGAAGCAGGGCAACCTTCCATTTAAAGGGCCAGTCACAAATAGCAGTTTGTAACACACATTTTTGGACTTAATAATAACAACTGAGGGGGAACGAATTGTTACACAAACACATAGAAAAGAAACAGCAGGCAATAACCTGTTAATGGCAGATAGTCACCATCCTAGATCATTAATTACCAATATTCCAAAGGGACAATATTTGCGCCATAGAAGAAACTGTACAGAACTAGATACTTTCAAACAAGAAGCCAAACAGTTAAAAACTAGATTTAGAACAAGGGGTTATCCCCAAAATTGTTTAAAGCAAGCATATACAGCAGCTGTTAAAAAGAACAGAGATGAATTATTGTATAAAACGAAAGAGGATGATACAACCAATATGATCAGATTCATTTCAACATATAACAATAAATGGTAAAATATAAGAGCAATTTTACAAAAGAATTGGTGTTACGGTTACCCTTAGTCTCGCTGAGAGATGGACCGCTTAGTAGCCTGGATCCCTATTGCTAAAGAGGGGAGAAGCTGCTTTCCATAGTATTCTATATGAGTCTCGCAAATATAGAATAATCTCCCTTAGCTGCAGTACCGCTAGGATACCCTTCTGCCCACAAAAACGAGTCAACGCTGCGATTGAGGGTCAAACAAGAACTCAGGACTGGGATGCCCAGCCTGCTTTTTATTAAGGTTACATGCACACAGGGCACTCCCAGGGGGAGAGGGGGGGAAGCACAAAATCCCCCATCACACATTTAGATAGAGAGCACTGTCCTTTGACAGGCCACAATAGGATTACAGTACTTAAGATAACCAGTTTACAAGTTCATCTTATCAATTAGCAGTCTGGCTCCAGAGGTGATTAGACAATAGTTTCTAAAAGCTGAAAAAAAAGAGTTAACTCTTTATGAAATGATACTTGTTACGGTTTTCTTGGAGCCCTTCTTAGGCGCTGGCTTGCTGGTTCAGGCATTGCTGCTGGGAAATAAGCTCTTCACAACAAAATAACTAATGCTTCTGTAACAGTGCTCCCTTTCTGTGGAACACTCTGGCAGACACGGTCTGACCCCTTTTCGGGGCAGACTAAGGCTGTCCAGACCGCTGATTATGCGGGGCTGAGGTCGGTTTGTCTGGACAACCCGTCGGCGTTGCCATTCTGTTTCCCAGGTCTGTAAGTAATGGTGAAATTGAAGGGTTGCAACGATAAGCTCCAACGTAATAGCCTGCCGTTATCTCCAGAGACCCGGTTCAGCCACACCAACGGGTTATGGTCGGTGACCAGAGTGAACTCCTGACCATATAAATAGGGAGTCAATTTCTTTAATGCCCACACCAAAGCCAAACACTCCTTTTCGACCGCTGCATAGCTGACTTCGCGGGGCAGGAGCTTCCGGCTGATGTAGGCAACTGGATGCTCCCCTCCATCTTCGCCTACTTGGCTGAGGACGGCTCCCAGCCCGAACATGGAAGCATCTGTATGGACGATAAAACGTTTGTTAAGGGCTGGGGCCGCCAAGACAGGAGCGTTAATTAGAGCATTTTTGAGAGCCTGGAAAGCCGTTTCACAGTGGGGAGACCACAGGACCTGTCGAGGTAAGTTCTTCTTGGTCAAGTCAGTCAGGGGTTTGGCAAGTGTGCTGTAGTCTGGTACGAACCGTCTATAGTACCCTGCCGTGCCCAGGAAGGCTAGGACCTGAGTCTTAGTGATGGGGGTGGGCCAATTGGCGACAGCTTCTATTTTGGCCGGCTCTGGTCGCTGCTTTCCACACCCCACCCGGTGACCCAGGTACTGTACCTCGGCCATCCCAAAGTGGCATTTTTCTGGCTTCAGAGTCAGGCCAGCAGCCCGGATCTGATCCAGAACCATTCCCACATGAGCTAAGTGGTCCTCCCAGGACTCACTGTGGATCGCTATGTCGTCCAGGTAGGCGCAAGCAAAACTCTGGAAGCCATCCAGGAGCCTATCCACCAAGCGCTGGAATGTAGCTGGGGCATTCTTCATCCCAAACGGCATTACCCTAAACTGATATAAGCCGAATGGGGTGACGAATGCCGACTTGGGGATAGCCTCCGGGGCCAGGGGAATCTGCCAGTAACCTTTGCAGAGGTCAATAGTGGTCAGGTAATTTCCCCTGGCTATACGATCGAGTAGCTCGTCTACCCTGGGCATAGGGTAAGCGTCCGTCACGGTATTTTCATTGAGCCTCCGATAGTCTACGCAGAACCGGGTGGTCCCATCTTTCTTGGGCACCAAGACAACTGGGGAGGCCCAGGGACTATCGGAGGGCTCAATTACCCTGAGCTGGAGCATCTCATCGATCTCCTTCTTCATTCCTGTCCTAACTGCTTCGGGGATTCGGTACGGAGCCTGGCGCAAGGGAGCTTGTCCCGGAGTATCTACCTGGTGGGTGGTTAAAGTAGTGTACCCTGGCTTCGGGGAGAAGGTGAGGTGTTTAGACTGGAGGAGTTGGTTGAGCTGCTCCCTTTCAGTGGGGCTAAGTCGGTCCCCTATCTGAACCTGCGCCACTATACCTGTGGGGAGGCTCTTTTCTAATAGGTCTGGAATGGGTAAACTGTCGGGGTCTTCCTGAGGGGAACAACATACGGCCGTCACGTTCTCTGGCCGCTCAAAATATTCCTTGAGCATGTTTACATGGAATGTCTTTCTAAGATTGTTGTCGTGGCAGCTAGCTATCACATAAGTGGTGTCTCCCCTTTTCTCTACGATCTGGTAGGGACCCTGCCAGGACGCCTGCAATTTGTCTGTCTTCACCGGCTTAAGTACTAACACCTTTTGTCCTATGGTGAAGATTCTCTTTCGGGCCCCCCGATCGTACCATACTTTCTGTCTTCTCTGGGCCAACTGGAGATTAGCCCGCACGGATTTGGCTAATTGCTCCATTCGGTCCCTGAGTTCCAGCACGTATGGCACAATGGGGACACCGTCAGCCTCCATCTCTCCCTCCCAGTGCTCCCGGATCAGGTTTAGGGGTCCCCGTACCTTTCTTCCGTAGAGCAACTCGAAGGGAGAGAACCCTGTCGTTTCCTGGGGCACCTCCCGATAAGCAAATAGGAGGTGCGGCAGGAAGCGTTCCCAGTCTCGGTATTCCTGAGTGAACGTCTTGAGCATTTGCTTGAGGGTCCCATTGAACCTCTCACACAGCCCGTTCGTCTGGGGGTGGTATGGGGAGCTCAGGAGGGACTTAATTTTGCAAACCTGCCAGAGTTGTTGGGTCAATTCAGCCGTAAATTGGGTGCCTCGGTCGGATAGGATTTCTTTTGGAAATCCTACCCGGGAGAACACCTGTACTAGTGCATTCGCTACCGTATCCGCTTGTATGTTGGATAGGGCGACAGCCTCTGGGTACCTGGTAGCGTAGTCCACTACGGTAAGAATGTATCGCTTACCGGAGGGACTAGGGGTAGCCAGTGGTCCCACTAGGTCAATAGCAACCCGGCTGAAGGGTTCCTCTACAATGGGCATATTTACTAGCTGGGCTTTAGGGTGATCGCCTCGCCTTCCTACTCGTTGACACACATCGCAGGTGTTACAGTAAGTTCTAACGTCAGCGTGCACCCCTGGCCAAAAGAACGTGTGAGTAATGCGGTGTAGGGTACGGGTAACGGCTAGGTGGCCTGCTAAGGGGATGTCGTGGCCTATTTTGAGGATTTCTTGACGGTATTTGTGGGGCACTACCAGCTGTCGCCTACGCTGTCCCCTTTTCTCTGTCCAGCGGTATAGTTTCCCTTTTTCCCATAAGAATGTTTCGTTATCTGCCCCGCCCCCTCCGGTCTCTGCTCGTTCCCGGTACTTTTGTAAGGTCGGGTCAGTCTTAGACTCTGCCTCGAAAGCATCTGGGGTGTCCCAGGGTATGGGGCCTAACCTGTCAGGCAAGGTCGGGGTAGGTCTTACCTGTGTCTCCCGCACTGGTGAGAGCTCTCGCTCCGTCCGGGCTTGGGCCCGTGTAGTCACTGGGTCCGCCTCGTTGTTGCATACTGGAGCATAGGCAGAAGTCATGGGGCCCAAATCGTTGCCCAGTAGTACTTCGGCAGGTAAATTATCCATTAGGCCCACGTTCACAGCCCCCTTTCCCGCTCCCCAATCAAGATGCACTTTAGCTGTTGGAATTTTGTACACATCCCCCCCCGCCACTCTAACGGCCACAGTCTGTCCGGATCGCTTGTGCTCTGGCACCAAATGACTCTGTACCAGCGTGATAGTAGCCCCTGTGTCTCGCAATCCCTCGGTAGATCGCCCCTCGAGCCATACCCTCTGCCGATGGTGCTGGCGGTTATCTGAGGCAGCATATACAGGGTCTGCCTCGTGAAGCGGCCCCACATATCCCTCCATAGGGGCCTCTTGGTTAACACAGAGGGCCCGGGCCGGACGATAGGACCCAGAGGGGTAATTGTAATTCCTGGGTGTCTGGTGCGTATTAAGGGGGCAGCTAGCCATGAAATGCCCTGGTTGCTTGCATCGGTGGCAAGTCGGTCTGGGACGCTCAGAGCTGTTATTGGGTGGTCCTGAGTGTCGGATGGGCCTTGTGGGCACCGGGGCTCGGAATTCAGTACGAGGGGGTGCACGGTAAACCTCTCTGGGTTCGACCCGTGCTGGAGCTCGGTAGTTCATGGGTTCGTGAAGACGGGAGTCATAATGTTCATCGGCCAATTTGGCTGCTTCTTCTAAGGTAGAAGGCCGCCTGTCTCGCAGCCATTCCTTCCCTTGCTGTTCCATGCCATTATAAAAATGTTCTAAGAGAAACAATTGTAAAATTTCCTCCCCAGTCACCGCTTTACTTCCGCTCAGCCAGTGATTTGCCGCTCTCCGCATTCGGTGCGCCCATTCCATATGGGTATCGTTAGGCTTCTTTTCCGTGCCCCGAAACTGTCGGCGATACGTGTCCGGAGTTACAGCGTACCGTCGCAACAGTGTCTCCTTAACTAGCTCATACTGTGTCACTTCCTCAGCACCCAGAGTACGAAAGGCTTCCAGGGCTCGCCCGGATAGTTTCCCAGACAATATCGTGGGCCACTCTCTGTTGGGAATCTGGTGCAGGGCACATTGCCTTTCGAAGTCCGCCAAATATTCATCAATCCCTGTCTCGCTCTCTAGGAAGGGTCGAAATGCCGCATAGGGTATCTTGGGCCTCCCAGCATTTTCGACAGGGATGATTACCTGCGGGGCTTCAGCATTGCGGTGTGCATTCGCTAGGTTGAGTTCGTGGGCTCGAGTCTCTCGTATATCCTCGTCCGCCTCTGCCATCAACTGCTGTACCAATTCCATGGAGGGGTTCGGCCCGTATAATGAGAGCCTTTCCCGAACAATCCTGGTTTTTTCGTCACTAATCGTGGTCGGTGTTTCCGCCATTGTGAAGCTCTGATCCAGTTCGGTCAATTCTGCGATCAGCTCTCTCCTCGGCCGGTTGCTGGCGTACCCCCCTCTGCTTTCAAGTAAATCCTTTTGGGTTGTACGCTTCAATTTTTCGTAAGCGCTCTCCATCCGTTCTGTACCTCTCCTAGGAAATCCAGGAAAATCCCGCCGCTGCCGCCAAATGTTACGGTTACCCTTAGTCTCGCTGAGAGATGGACCGCTTAGTAGCCTGGATCCCTATTGCTAAAGAGGGGAGAAGCTGCTTTCCATAGTATTCTATATGAGTCTCGCAAATATAGAATAATCTCCCTTAGCTGCAGTACCGCTAGGATACCCTTCTGCCCACAAAAACGAGTCAACGCTGCGATTGAGGGTCAAACAAGAACTCAGGACTGGGATGCCCAGCCTGCTTTTTATTAAGGTTACATGCACACAGGGCACTCCCAGGGGGAGAGGGGGGGAAGCACAAAATCCCCCATCACACATTTAGATAGAGAGCACTGTCCTTTGACAGGCCACAATAGGATTACAGTACTTAAGATAACCAGTTTACAAGTTCATCTTATCAATTAGCAGTCTGGCTCCAGAGGTGATTAGACAATAGTTTCTAAAAGCTGAAAAAAAAGAGTTAACTCTTTATGAAATGATACTTGTTACGGTTTTCTTGGAGCCCTTCTTAGGCGCTGGCTTGCTGGTTCAGGCATTGCTGCTGGGAAATAAGCTCTTCACAACAAAATAACTAATGCTTCTGTAACAATTGGTCAGTACTAACAATTGATAAAGATATAATTCAATTTGTGGGAGATAGACCTCTCATGGCAGCACGTAGAGCCCCCAACCTCAAAGATATATTAGTACATAGTCATTTCACAAACGATACTAAGAGAACATGGTTACAACATTACCGAGAAAGAGAGGGCAACATCAGATGTAGGAGATGTTCTGTTTGCACTAAAATGCAAGAAGGTAGATTCTTTGTTGATAAATTTGGTAAGACTTTTAAAATAAAAGGTAAAATTAATTGCAGAAGTGAAGGTATTATTTTTTTTTTTTTTTAATTGTCCAATGTATTACGTTGGAAAAACCTACAGGGAGCTCAAGGAACGTATTAAAGAACATAAAAGGGACATATCAAATGAAATTAAGACAAGCAGTGTAGCCAGACATTTCAAAAAATTCCATGAAAGTAATGAACACAAATTAAAGTTTTTAGGTCTAGAAAAAGTGGACCTATCTGTTAGAGGGGGTAACTTGGATAATTTGCTCCTACAAAAGGAGTGTAGGTGGATATTTGATTTAAAGGCTTTAAAACCGTTTGGGCTAAATGATGAAATAAATTATGTCCCATTCTTATAAATACTACTATCTAAATCTCCAAAGTCATTAAAGTACTAAAATGTTGAACTAAAAGTCTGATCAAGACATAAAGGATTGTATGTGTATACCTTTAAGAAAAATGTAATATCAAACATAGGTTAAATTATTTCCTTCCTTTTTTTCTCTCTTTACTTTCTTTTTTCCTTTTCCCTTTTATTTAGTAATTGCAAGCTTTGTTGATGAGGTGATATTAGAAAATGTTTTTATTTTTTATTTTTTTATTTTATTTTCTAGGATATACACAGGATCACAAAAGTGCATAGAATTAAAAATGTATATATGTTATTTTCGGACTTTTAAATATACTCCTTTAACAATCAGCAGATGAGATATATGTATGAATACATACTAAGTCTACCTTCTTTATTTCACCTGTATGGGCGGAGAGATAACAGGCTTAAAAGTCAGGTAACTGACAAATGAGAAATAAGCCGGAAGAAGCCCTATTCTGACAGACCAATGAGGGTGAAACGCGCGTCGCTAGATGCAATCAGTTTGTGAGGGTAACAGCTGTACCCTCCATGTTGTTGCTTAACCGGAGATTTTGTATCACAGAGGTGGTCGAGTAGCGGGTACGCTCACGGATGGAAACCGCCAAGTAGCGGAACAGAACGGAGGTCATTGACGACAACAGTCCAGTAAGTCTAAACAACCATATTGAGGATCTCCAATCAAGGTAAGCGCAGAATTCATAACGCTGCGACTGCTTGAAACAAATA